>NC_133327.1:641570788-641600788 GCF_042186555.1 Aquarana catesbeiana
CTCTAACTAGCGTCACCAGCGACACTAATACAGCGATCAGAAAAATGATCGCTTAGTGACACTGGTGACAGGGGGTGATCAAGGGGTTAAAACTTTATTAGGGGGGGTTAGGGGGGTATCCTAGACCTAAAGGGGGGTAATACTAACTGTCCCAACACTGTAACTGTCACAAACTGACACTATGCAGTAATCAGAAAAAAAAAAAAAAAAATACTGCTAATGTCAGTTTGTGACGGGGGGGGGGGTGATTGGGGGGGGATCGGGGGGCGATCGGGGGGGGATCGGGGGTGTAAAGTATGCCTGGCATGTTCTACTGTGTGTGTTTGTGTTGTGTGGACTTACATGTCTTCTCTCCTCGGCGCTGGACGGAAACTGCCAGACCGAGGAGAGATGACATCACATCCTCTGCCTGTGTGAAACTACACACAGGCAGAGGAGGATTCCCATTGGCTGGGAGCGATCGCGAGGGGGGGGCCACGATCGGATGGTCTCCCCCTCGCCTCCCGACGCTCCCAGTCAGATGCCGACCGCCGATGGCACCGGGGGGGGGTCCGATCGGACCCCCCGCCCGCGGGAGGCAGATCACGTACAGGTACGTGATTCTGCCTGCCCGTGCCATTCTGCCGACGTATATATACGTTAGGCGGTCGGCAAGTGGTTAAGGATGCACTAGGCCGAAAACCAAAACCCGAAACCGATACCGAAAATGACAGCTTTTAAAAAATATTTATATTTTTATATATAATTGTATTCAACTTTTTAATTAATATCAATTTAAATTAATATGAATTTATTGTTGCCCATTATTGGCACCTTTTAGTGCAAGAAAGGTCAAGAAAAATGCAGTCTGCAGTCTCTGGCCAGCTCTTGTATCATGGCTGCAGTCTCTGGCCAGCTCTTGTATCATGGCTGCAGTCTCTGGCCAGCTCTTGTATCATGGCTGCAGTCTCTGGCCAGCTCTTGTATCATGGCTGCAGTCTCTGGCCAGCTCTTGTATCATGGCTGCAGTCTCTGGCCAGCTCTTGTATCATGGCTGCAGTCTCTGGCCAGCTCTTGTATCATGGCTGCAGTCTCTGGCCAGCTCTTGTATCATGGCTGCAGTCTCTGGCCAGCTCTTGTATCATGGCTGCAGTCTCTGGCCAGCTCTTGTATCATGGCTGCAGTCTCTGGCCAGCTCTTGTATCATGGCTGCAGTCTCTGGCCAGCTCTTGTATCATGGCTGCAGTCTCTGGCCAGCTCTTGTATCATGGCTGCAGTCTCTTGCTTAAGCTTAAACACATTGCCAATAGTATTAGCAAAATTTTCATTTGGTACGCCTCTAGCAGACATGATACAGGAGATCAATGCAGCATCACCAGTTCCCATCATATGCAGCTTGCCAGTGCCAGCATCAGTGAAGTATCAATTTCCTGCCTTTTGCGATCATGTCACTCTGATTCAATGTTCTGCCATTGGATCAGTGTGCAGTCTATCACAGGAGGCGGGACACTGTTACTACGGCCTGGGCAGTTTAGCTCTGTGACATGTGAGGAGGGAGTGGAGGACTGGACGCGCCAGGATGACCGAATGACACTACCGCAATGTGCGCACCTGGGGCGGACCACGCCCCCTTTCGGTATCAGCTGTTTTTGTTTTTTTTTCTATTTGGCAGATAATTTTCGGTGGCTGAAATTTCGGTGCACCTCCTAAAAAAAAACAAAAAAAAGAACGCACTGGACTGCTTGCGGTGTGAACAACTCAGTCTTCCTAGCTACAACATAAAACAAGACTCCAATGGGGTTGATTTACTACAACTGGAGAGTGCAAAATCTAGTGCACCTCTGCATAGAAACCAATCAACTTCCAGGTTTTATTGTCAAAGCTTAACTGAGCAAGCTGAAGTTAGAAGCTGGCTACCATGCACACCCGCACCAAAAATTGCACGCTTCAGCGCTTTTAGCGTTCGGTCACACTAAATGCCTCTTTGAAATTGTGCGACCTTCACTTGAAGCCACACAATTTCTAAGCTGCATGTCGGTGAGACTTCAGGTGTGACTTGATGTACAGATGTCTGTCTATGTCTATACAAGTCGCACCTGAACTTCAAGAACTAATTTCAAGATCAGTGACCGCTTCTTTTGCGGACAATAGGGCGTGACTTGTCATGTTTTTTTTGAAACTATCAATCACATGACAGGTCGCACCATTGTGACCGAGGACTAAGTAAATCTGCACCCCCCCCAAAAAAAAAAAAAAATTAAAACCACTCTGGTTATGGGATATGTTCCTTCTCTTCCGTCTTCTGAATGAACAAAAATCGCCCTGAAGAAGACCACAACTATAGGGGTCGAAACATGTTGGGGTACAGTTGTACGGTGCAATTTATTGCTAGGAATGACGCATTATGTTTTATACATGTCATGAACCAGAGCTCATATTTTAAATTCCCATTGTGAATTTAAATTTTATTTTTTGATAAAATAAAAGACTTTATTAAAAAATCAAGTCCTCTACAATTTGCTGCTAAAAAAACAAAACCCTTAGGGAAACTGCTCCTTTTTTGTTTTCTCAAGAAAAAGTAAAACTCTCTAGCAATAGGCACCAAACGGAGCATTTGCAGAGTGACACCAAAGGCTCTGTCTTATCAGGAGCTGGATTGGGGACAGTGAAAGAAATAATCAAACAGCCTTTTTACACAATGCGGAGGATTAACCCTTTAGGTTCCACAGTGAGTATAACAAGCATGCTTTACTGCATATACAGACTGATTTTACTGTATATTTAGTAACTTTCATTTTTTTGTATACTAGCCAATGGGAACTCCTCTTTCAGAACAAGAATCCTTTTATAATTGATGCGACTTCATTAGAATGAAACCTAATTAGTTGCTGCATGTTGATGTACTTTAAGGACATAATTAATTATGCTTTACTTTGTCAAAGTGGAACTCCAGCCAGACGGCTGAATACACGTGTGAACAGATTTACCAGTTAGGTTTGTGTAATTCTGTTCGGCCGTTCTTGTAATTGCAAATCTAGCTTTTCAGGTTCCTGGGTCTTCTCATTGACAGTGTGATCATGCTGAGTCATTGTTCCATGAGTAGGGGAAAGGTGAAGCGATGACACAGGAGAGTGTAAAGTACGCCCAGGTAATAGGTTGATGACCTGGCTGGCCTTCTGTGTGTGTATTACTAGACTATTGGGACAGAATTACAAATCCAGTTTGATAAAACAACCTAATATTTGCCCACTCTTTGCAAAAACGCTCCAAATTTTTTTTAGATTGCGAGGGCATCTTCTGTGCACAGCCCTCTAAATATCACTCCACAGATTTTCAATCGGATCAATGTCTGGGCTCTGGCTGGGCCATTCCAAAACTTTATTCTTCTTTTGGTGAAGCCATTCTTTTGTTGATTTGGATGTATGCTTTGGGTAGCTGTCATGCTGAAAGATGAAGTTCCTCTTCATGTTCAGATTTCTAGCAGAAACTTGAAGGTTTTGTCCCAATATTGACTGGCATTTGGAACTGTAAAGAATTCCCTCTACCTTGACTAAGGCCCCTGTTCCAGCTGAAGAAAAACAGCCCCAAAGCATGATGCTGCCACCACCATGCTTCACAGTGGGTATGGTGTTCTTTTGGTGATGTGCAGTGTTTTTGCGCTAAACATATCTTTTGGAATCCTGGCCAAAACGTTCAACCTTTGTTTCATCAGACCATAGCAGATTTTCTCTAAGCGTCTTCCAGGACAGCCCATGAGACCTAAGATACCTCACACCAGGACAGGAAACACATTAACCCCGACCAGATAAAACGGGCGGTCCTCCAGGCCCCATGTCAGTATTGGTGTTTCCTCCGGACAGGGGGTAACATGTTTCCTGGAACTGGTTCCCCTAGGTCTCATGAGCATGGCTCCTGTGGTGTTTTGGGGTGGTATTCCTACCTTCTTAGGTCCCAGAGTGGCACATCCACCAGGGGAGTAGGCTTGCGGCTGCTGTCACTGCTTCTCAGTACATGGGGAATGGCAGCACCGCGGTGTACGTCGGAGCTCCGGTACGCAAGTGTGCAGGGGAAGAGCGGAAGCCGTGCATGTGAAGGGGCAGAACTTATGCGTTCCAAGCTGGCCCACAGGAAGTTTCCGGCGGGGTCACTTCCGGGACATGTGACGTCATCAGCAGCCGCCAGAGGCGCTAGTTCTTATCGCTCCACAGCAGATTGAGGAGAGTGAAGACTGAGGCTGAAGCTGGATCTGCCTAATCTTCTCCGGGAGAATCTGGGTCAGATACAGGGCCCAGGGATAAAGAATCTGCAAGGGGCTGGAGGTATAAGTTATCATTGGAAGATGTAGATGACGTATTAAAGGCTATCTATACGACACTTGATATAGAAGAGAAGGTACAATTGTCCAAATATGACCTTATGTGCAAAGGTTAAAGGTTTTGCGTAAGAAAAAGGCTAGAGTTTTTCCAGTGCATAGTTCCCGTCTTGATACAATCAAGCTGGAGTGGGAAAATCCAGAGAGAAAACCTTTTTTTTACTGAAACCTTAAAAGACGGTTTCCATTTGAAGAGGACACAGCGCAGCCATGGAACAAAAATCCTGAGTTAGATGCACCTCTTTCAAAAGTTTCAAAATACTCGAACCTAGCGCTTGACGATATGGGCACGCTTAGGGATCCGATAGTTAAAGAGGAGATATCCTTCACAGAGCCTGGGACTCAGCTATTGGGAATCTTAAACCAGCTATGGTCTCCAGAGCTGGTCGGCAAAGTGGTTGGCACATTCAATTTCAAGCCTTCCCCTTCGGTCTGTCCTCAGTCCCATGCATTTTTACAACGGTGTTGGGGGAGGTGCTGGCTCCGCTAAGGTTAAAGGCAATAACTATTATCCCTTACCTGGACGACCTCCTAGTGGTGACGGAGTCATACCAAAAGTTATTAGCGGATCTCCAGACTGTACAGGACCTCCTTCAATCTCTAGGTTGGTTAATAAACAAAGAGAAGTCTTCCTTAAAGCTGAGTTCCACCCAAAAATTGAACTTCCGCTTTAAGGGAAGGTGACCCCCAGACATGCCACATTCGGAATGTACTTTTTTTGGGGGGGGGGGGGGGGGCGGAAGGGAGGGTTCCAGCTCCTACTTCCTCCCGGGGCTCCGGGGCACCAGAAGGGAGATCACCTCTCGCCAATCATCTGGGATCATTACACATCACAGGTCCCAGATGGTTTCCCGGCCAGTCACGGCGCGGCTCCCGCATGCGTAATGAGTGCCCGGCTGTGAGAGGAGGGGGAGAGGAGCGGTGCTTCGTTCCCTCGCATCGCTGGACCCTGGGACAGGAAAGTGTCCGATTCCTTTTTTTTTTTTTTTTAATTTTAAAGCGGAACTCGGCTTCAATTCCGGCCCAGAAAGTGACCTATCTGGGGTACGAATTTTGCTGAGTAGACCAAAAAGTTTTTCTCCCGCAGGAGAAGGTCTCAAGAATGATGCAAACAATGTCGGCCTTACAGACCAATCAGTCGGTCTCGCTGAGAGGTTTCAAGAGCAGTGGGTCTGATGACCTCTTGCTTTCCTGCAGTGCCATGGGCAAGATTTCATCAATGCTCATTACAGCTGTTTCTGTTAAGACGCAAGTTCCCTGGAATCAAGGGTCTTGCTACCCTCCAGGGTAAAAAGAAGCTTGTGGTGGTGGAGGACACACCTACAACTAACGAGGTCTACCATTGTCCATTCCTATATCCCAGAGGATCACAACGGATGCGAGTTCCTGGGGATGGGGAGCCCACCTCAGCAACACAATGGCACAGGGAGAATGGTCCTCAAGGGAAGCAAGAGCTTCATCGAATCAGAGAGCTTCTAGCGGTTCAGGGAGCCTTGCAGGCATTTCAGACAGAAATCAGGGGTCACACTCTCCAGATTCTGTCTGACAATATCACTACGGTTGCGTACCTCATCAAACAGGGAGGTACGAGGAGTCGGATACTTCAATCTTTCACACAGGAGATTTTATCTTGGGCAGAAGGGAATCTAGCCTCAATTACAGCAGTGCACCTGATGGGGACACAAAACTGGCAGATTATCTCTCTACCGGTTATTTCGAGACAATTGATCATCCCGAAATCTTTGCGGGTCTCACTGACAGATGGGGATGTCCTGAAGCAGACCTGTTCGCAGATCAGAACAGTCGCAAGACAGAGAAGTTCTTTTTTTCTGAACCCAGCGGATCAATCATTTAGGGATCGAAGCTCCTGCGATCGGGCTAATTCCGGAAGTCCTCTGGAAGTTTCTTCTAGAAGAAACAGATCTTATCCCAATAGCCCCTTTCTGGCCCAAGAGGCCATGGTCTTCCCTGTTAGACTCTGGTCTCAGAGCCTCCACTGAGTCTTCCGAAGAGAGAAGACTTTTATTATCGCATGGTCCAGTGTCACACCCACAGGTGGTTTCCCTAAGCTTGACGGCCTGGTATCTGAAGAAAAGGTACTAATCGCCCAGGGGTTCTCTGACAAAGTAGTCAAGACCCTGGTAAATTGCAGAAAACCAGTCACTAGAGCCATATATTCCAAGGTTTGGAAAAATTTAACTCATGGTTATCTGACAATCAAAGATTAACTCATGATGTTCCTTCAATTTTGGAATTTTTTTTTCTTCAAGAGGGTGTCGACAAAGGTCTTCATTTAGTACCTTAAAGGTACAGGCAGCAGCTATCTGTGTTTTTTTTTTTCTCTCCAATTTTCTCTTGGAAAATCCCACTCTAGCTAGATAATTCAAATCAATTTCTAGGTCCAGGCCAGTAGTGGTTAGAAGTTGTCTAACCTGTCCCTGGTGCTTCAAACTCTGGTAGAAATGTGTTTTTTTTTTTTTTTTTTTTTTGAGCCCCTAGAGGATAATAATATTCAGTTAAGTTACTTGCCTTTTAAAAACAATTTTTCTTGTGGCAATTACCTCCGCTCGTAGGGAAAGTGAGTTACAGGCTCTATCAGTGATAGTGCTAAAATCTTGTGAGCCACAAATGGGTTAATGCCTTCAGTGTGAATAAATGAACCTAATTCAGCTGCACACACTAACCACGTTCCATACCGTGTATATGCCAAAAATAAATAAATATATGTGTATGCGCTAAAGGCTATAAATACGTGAACAAAGAATATAATAAATCTATACAATATTAAAAATTATTATAAATTTATACTATATAGTTTATAATTTATAATAATTTTTAATATTGTATAGATTTATTATATTCTTTGTTCACGTATTTATAGCCTTTAGCGCATACACATATATTTATTTATTTTAGGCTCTATCAGTGAGGTAGCCTTTCCTCACAATTTTTGAGGATCGAGTTGTTTTGAAAACTGATCCAGGATTTCTGCCTAAAGTGGCCAGTCCATTCCACAGATCCCAGGACATTGTACTGCCAACCTTTTGTAGATCGCCAAAGGGCGACCAAGAAGGAAAATTGTTTTTTAGACGTGAGAAATTTTTCTCGTCTACCTTGAGGTCACCAAGACCTTTAGAAAAACGGACGCCTTGTTTGTCTTTTAAGGAGCTCACAAGGGAAAGAGTGCATCTAAAGCCACATTGGCTAGATGGATAAAGCAAGTTATGTCTGAAATGTACAAAATTAGGGAAGTTCCTCTGCCTTTTGTCACTGCGCACTCAAGAGCCTTGTCTGCGTCTTGGACTGAGAGGGCTGGAGCCTCACGGGAACAAATTTGCAGGGCTGCCACATGGTCCAGTTTTTCGCCCTTCATTAAACATTATCGCCTGGATCTAGTATCTGCTCAGGAGCAGGCGTTTGGTCCCTCCTTAGACTGGTAAGTTCTGGCTCATCGTCTCATGGGCTGTCCTGGAAGATGCTTAGAGAAAAGCTGAGTTAGACTTACCGATAACTCCTTTTCTGAGAGTCTTCCAGGACAGCTGGATTCCCACCCGGTTTTGTCTTGAAGTTATGTGTATTATGCAGGTGTTTTATAGGGATGTCCTACGGTTCTCGAGAATACTGACATGGGGCCTGGAGGACCACCCTTTTATCTGGTGGGGGGGGGGGGGGTAACGTGTTTCCTGTCCTGGTGGGAGGTGCTCTAGGTCTCATGGGCTGTCCTGAAAGACTCTCAGAAAAGGAGTAACCAGTAAGTCTCACTCAGCTTTTCCAACATGCTTTTGGGAGACTTTAGATGGGGTTTTGCAAAACTTAGCCGGGTTCGGATGTTTTTCTTAAGAAAAGGCTTCCGTCTTGCCACCCTGACCCATAGCCCAGACATATGAAGAATACGGGAGATTGTCACGTTTACCACACAGCCAGATATTCCTGCAGCTCCTTTTAATGTTGCTGTAGGCCTCTTGGCAGCCTCCCTGACCAGTTTTCTTCTCATCTTTTCATCAATTTTGGAGGAACGTCCAGTTCTTGGTAATGTCACTGACACCGCTTGATGATGATTGTCTTCACTGTGTTCCATGGTATATCTAATGCCTTTGAAATTCTTTTGTACCCTTCTCTTGAATGAGTACCAGTTCACACTTGTGTGCTCTGCGATATCGCATGTGATGCGACTTCAGCCATACAGATAGTATGGCTGATATTGCATTTCATTTGGACCAAACTCACACAGGACCTTTTTTTTTTTTTTTTTTTTTTTTTTTCGGTCCGCACACCCATGCAATCTGATTCATGTCCGAACTGTCAGTTCGCAGTGTGATATGTGAGCTGAAGTGTCATTGACAATGTATTTAGACTCCCAGCAGTTTGCATATGGCAGTGTGAACTGCCGTGATAGTCGGGTGCGATGCAGGAACTCGCAGTGGTCCTGCATCGCACAAGTGTGAACCGAGCCTGATACCTCTTAACAATGAGGTCCCTCTGATGCTTTGGAAGCTCTCTGCAGACCATGACTTTTGCTGTAGGATGTGACTAAGAAAATGTCAGGAAAGACCTACTAGAACAGCTGGACTTTATTTGGGGTTATTCAAGAGGCACTTTAAATGATGGCAGGTGTGTACTGACTCCTATTTAACATGAGTTTGAGTGTGATTACTTAATTCTGAACACAGACACAGCCCCAGTTATAAGAGGGTTTGCACACTTATGCAAGCACATTATTTTAGTTTTTTATTTTTACTTCTCCCCCCTAAAAGATTTCAGTTTGTTGTTCAATTTTGTACAGTTTATAGGTCACATTAAAGGTGGAAAAAGTTCTGAAATTTATTTATCTTTGTCTCATTTTTTTTACATCACAGAAACATGACTTTTTAACAGGGGTGTGGAGACTTTTTATATCTACTGTATGTAAAGCCACACTTTTTTTTTTTTTTTTTTTTTACCTATTTTTTAAATGGAGTAGGGATAGTTCATTTTTATTTGATCGCCGACTGTGTCCCTACTTTTCACCCTCTCTATTTGTCCCGGTGACCATGACCGATAGTTATGGAAATCCAGAATTTTACAGTTGTGCCACAACAGTAATGTATGGTAAAGCTTCCAGTTGGGGACAACCTAGGAGTAAAATTTCTGTTTCTTGACTTTTTTTTTTCTTCTGGAAGGGGAAGTTAAAGGAAATCTCCTCATCGAGACACAGAGAGTAAACCATAAACCTGGAGAGGTTTTTTAAAGTGAATGTCAAGGCAAAATTAAAAAGTTAATCAGGCCTGATTCAAGCCTTAGTAAAGCTTTAATTTTGCCTTGACATTCACTTATGCATTTTAACATTTAACATGGTTTCCTATGGGTCATATTCACATCTGTGCATTTTCTGGAAAGGGCCAGAGACTTTTTTTTTTTTTTTCTGGTTATTGGTTCCATAGACTTCAATGGATCAAAAAGGTGTATTGAAAAGCGCAAAAATGCACCTGAAATACCCAAACTGCAACATGTGTAGGGGTGAATCAGGCCTAAACCCACAACATTAAGATCAGTGTGTATATGCAGTAAAACATGCTTGTTATACTCACTATGGAACCTAAGGAGTTAATCCTCTGCATTGCGTAAAAAAGGTGGTTTGATCCGGTCTTCTCTAATCCTCCCCTTCTTTCACAGTCCCCAATCCATCTACTGACAAGACAGAGCCTTGGGGGCACTCTGCACATGCTTAGTTTGGTGTGTATTGCTAGATTTTTTTTTTTTCTTCTTTTCTTCGGTAGGGTGCATGTGATCAGCACAGGGCCAATCAGCACTGTACAGACTCTGAGGGTCACGTCCTGCAGCCTCATAGGACAGTCAGAGGAGAATGAAAACCCCCTTCTACAAGCTTTAACCAGTGCTCGGCCAGCATTTTAATGTTCTGTGGAAAACCACATATAATGAATGCAGGGTCTATTAACATTAACACACAATAGAAAAAAAAAAATATATATATATATATATATATATATATATATATATATATATATATATATATATATATATATATATATATATATATATATATATATATATATATATAGGGCTCCGTGAGCCCCATCGCCCCCCCCCCCTGTCGTCTCCGTGAGCCCCATCGCCCCCCCCCCCTGTCGTCTCCGTGAGCCCCATCGCCCCCCCCCCTGTCGTCTCCGTGAGCCCCATCGCCCCCCCCCCTGTCGTCTCCGTGAGCCCCATCGCCCCCCCCCCTGTCGTCTCCGTGAGCCCCATCGGCCCCCCCCCTGTCGTCTCCGTGAGCCCCATGGCCCCCCCCCTGTCGTCTCCGTGAGCCCCCCCCCCGTCGTCTCCGTGAGCCCCATCGCCCCCCCCCCCCCCCCGTCGTCTCCGTGAGCCCCATCGCCCCCCCCCCCCCGTCGTCTCCGTGAGCCCCATCGCCCCCCTCCGTCATCTCCGTGAGCCCCATCGCCCCCCCCCCTTGTATATTATTATAAGTTATCAGCTCACCAGGTTTCTGGCAAAATCTGGGTTTTTTGCACTTCGAAACAGATATAACAAAAACATCTAATGATATACTGTACTTGGCAGACCAAATGGGAGCAAATAAAGTACATTTTTAGTATTATCATACACTTTACCCCTTCTCTTTTATCCAAAACAGAAAAATTAATCAAAGTTTCGGCCTTACATAGACTGTAACATTCATTTGTTTCAATTGATCGTTTTGCCTTTAGTTATATTATATTTTAAAGGCAGAACTTTTTTTTTTTTTTTTTTTAAGTTTTGGCTACAGTGGAGCATCTGTTCAGTTGTGAAGGTGGTGGTTTTTTTTTTTTTTTTTTTTATTGCTGTTTGTGCTCCTATTAGGCCTCATGCACACGAGACGCCAGTGCAAACTCTGCTGAACACATGTTTTTAAAAGCTGAAACCGGTGTTTAGAAACGCCTGTTTTGCCGCATTTGCATGCCGCGTTTTTTACCGCGTGTGCGTCTGAAAGCGTCTGCAGAGCAGAGAATTACATTGTGACGCAACTTTGGGGCCCCGTATCTCAGGGCCACTTGGAGCTAGGAACCCCAAATTTGGCATGCAAACACAGTGGAACTAGCACTACAACATATCCATTTGGGGTTCTTCTGCAGCAGAGAATGACATTTTGCGACCCGAATTTGGGGCACTATATCTCGAGGGCCACTTGGTGCTAGAAACCCCAAATTTGTATATGTTGTAGGGCTAGTTCCGCTGTGTTTGCACACCTAATATGGGGTTTCTAGAACCAAGTGGCCCCGAGATACGGGCCCCAAATTTGGGTCGCAAAATGTCATTCTCTGATTTTGGGGCCCCGTATCTCGGGGTCACTTGGTGCTAGGAACCCCAAATTTGGTGTACTAACATAGTGGAACTAACACTACAACATATCCAAATTTTGGATTCTTCTGCAGCAGAGAATGACATTTTGCGACCTGAATTTGGGGCACCGTGTCTTGGGGGCCACTTGGTGCTAGGAACCCCAAATTTGGATATATTGTAGTGTTTGCACACCAAATTTGGGGTTCCTAGCACCAAGTGACCCTGTAATACGGGGCCCCAAAGTCTGGTCGCAAAATGTCTTTCTCTGCTGCAGTTTACCATCATATTTCTGTGTTTTCTGGTCCAAAAAGTAGGGTTCCTTTTAAAAACACTTATAAACGCAAACGCGCTACCGCATTTAGCCACGTTTAGCCGCGTTTGGCATCTAAAACGTGGAAAACTTTTGCGCCTGAACCCTTTTTTTTTTTTTTTTTTTTTTTTTTTTTTTTTTTTACTTCTGGAAAAACGAGGTTAAACACAACTGCCTAAAAACGCCAAAAAACGAGACTGTGTACATGGACACATAAGATAACATTGAATGGGTTCAGGGGCAGTTGAAAAAAGTGTCCATTTGCCTCTGAAATTTGTTTAACAGCGTCTCGTGTGCATGAGGCCTTAAGGAGAGTCACTCTGTTTGTCATACCGTTCTCAACGAAAATGAAGGAAATTCAGAAATATTGGGTTGTGTATCGAACAGAAGTTGAGGAGAAATCTTCCACTGGTACACTAGTTCTGGTGGCAGCTAGGGGTTCCCTGTCTTTGAATGGATTTCCTCTCGCTTACGGTTTTGTCTATGGGACAGGAAGTGAAGGAAAATCAACCTATTGGGACACAGACTGCAAAAAAGACTTTTTAACCTTTCCTTACTCTATCCCAAACTTTCTAAATAAGTCTTATAGAACATTAGCATATTCACTCCTGTTCTCCTGCATGAAAATTATTTTTTTTTACGGTGATTTTGACTGTAGCCTCTTTTCAGAATATGACCTACATTGTTTAATCATGAGTAACACATTTGTTCTGACCCTTTTTATGTTTTCAATGACTTTCATTCATTTTTGTTCCTTTCTTCTTATTGGTTTCAGGCACGGCGCCAGGACTGCGAGGGGAAGATGGCGGTCACCCTGGATAGCGTTCGGAAAATGGGAATTCTTATTTTGAGAATGATCCTCCGATTTACCTTCATGGTCGTCAACAATATGTTTGCTATTCCCTCCTATGTACTCTATTTAATAGCTCTGCAGCCTGTCAGACTGATAGACAGTAAACTGTTCTGGCATATTGAAGGAGTCATGTTTAAATGGCTCCTAGCTATGGTGGCATCATGGGGATGGACTGCTGGGTACACAGGTAAGTTTGCGTTTGACAATAGATCTTTCTGTATGAAGCTGATGTTCTCTGGATTTGGAATTTTGACAGCCGTACTTGGATGGAGATAGTTGTAACATACTGGAAGAACACAGTTAACCAGGAACATCCCATAAAAAGCGGTGCTGACCCAAGTAGAGTACCTGGAGGAGGAGACTGTATGAGTGACAGGAGGTCTCCAGGAAAACCACAGAGGAACTGGCTGGGCTGGTAGGGTGAAGCACACTGCGGGACTCCAAAAGGGTCGTAATCCAGCTGGATGATTCCAGCACCTTATGACCTGAAGAAGGGGCCACGCCCAGAAACATGTAGTCCTGGCTGCTGTTTTTTGTTTGTTTCTTGCCCCCTCGCTACAGTGCACCATGGACCAATCATCCATAACAGTTCTGCCCACAGCTCGTGGCATATTACTTTGCCAACTTTGGTCAACTTGTGACATCATTTCCGGGGGACTAAACTGAATATTTCACCAAAAGTAGACCACAATGTTGCCATCATCCCTAATACAAAATTGTACATTGAGGGTCCCCCACAAGAGGGTTGGGACTTTAAATGCAACTGGATATAATAGAAAAGGCAATAAATCTAAAAATCAATATATTTTATTATTGTGTCAAATTTATAAGACTGCATACGACTATTGCAACTGACTCATTGGTACTAGCAATGACCTAAAAAAGAGGTATCAAAATACAAACAGATATGGTCTCCTCTTCTTAAGAATGAGAAAAGAGCACAAATATCAATATACAAACAGATATGGTCTCATCTTATGAAAGAGAAAAAGAGCCCGATGCGTTTCAGGAGCTTGTCCTTTCTTCGGGGGCATCGGTGAGGCAAACAAGGCAAGTCGACCATGAAAGGCCCAGGTCGACTTGCCTTGTTTGCCTCACCGATGCTCCTCTTATCTCCTGTCCCCACATTGTTCAACTCTGATGAATGTGTTTGCTGTTTGCACACCTGTCTCCACATATAACAAGCCCCTGAAGAAAGGACAAGCTCCTGAAACGCATCGGGCTCTTTTTCTCTTTCATAAGAGGAGACCATATCTGTTTGTATATTGATATTTGTGCTCTTTTCTCATTCTTAAGAAGAGGAGACCATATCTGTTTGTATTTTGATACCTCTTTTTTAGGTCATTGCTAGTACCAATGAGTCAGTTGCAATAGTCGTATGCACCAACTTTTAAATTTGACACAATAATAAAATATATTGATTTTTAGATTTATTGCCTTTTCTATTATATCCAGTTGCCTTTAAAGTCCCAACCCTCTTGTGGGGGACCCTCAATGTATTATTTCCGGGGGACGGGTGCAGCTTCTTTGCACCTTTTGAGGCGGCCGTCACTCTCCGGCTCCCTGGCCGCATCCTCCCGTCCTGGTGTCCCCGGTCGGCTCCCTCGCTGGTTGCAGGAACTCCATCCTAGTCCTTTGGAATCATCCAGCTGGATTATGACCCTATTGGAGTCCCGCAGTGCACTTCACCCTACCAGCCAAGCCAGTCGCTAATGTGGTTTTCCTGGAGTCCTCCTGCCACTCATTCGGTTTCCTCCAAGTAATCTACTTGGGTCGGCACCGCTTTTTATGGGATGTTCCTAGTTAACTGTATGCCTTGGATTGTTTAACATAAACAGACATGCTTTATTCATCTGGAGATCAGTGTTAGGACTCTGCCAGGGTTCAGCGCTTTCCTTCTATTGGTGTTAGTGGTGTTCCTCTCATTGGTCTATGAGTTTTTGAAGAGCAGCGATTCCCCAAGCAGACCCTTTCTTTCCCGTAGTTGGGCCGTGAGTTATGAGCCTGGGCATTTCTGTGCAGTAACATACTGGAACATAAAGTTAAAATATAAGATCCATTGTGTATGCTTTTTATATAACCAGTTGATCTGTTTTTTAAGACTTATGGTTTTGTTTACTCCACACTATGCAGTGAATCTGGTTAACACTTGGGTTGCAAGGTTTTTAAAGGAAAGTGTAAAATGTGTGATTGTTCCCTTTTTAATAGAGGCAGTGTGATCGTCTATTTGATCAGCTGCAGTGCATTATCTACCTCATAGAATGGTCGCTTAACAGCTCCTTATGACCTCCTATTACGGAAGGTCTTTCCCTCTTCTGGCTATTAAAGTGGGGGTCCACCTATCTATCGTTTTTTTTTTTTTTTTGAGTTCATTCACAAACTTTTCTTCTCAGCATTACATACTCGCATATCGTGTGTAATATGTCCGCCTGTGTCATATTTCGTCGGAAAGAATAACTTATATTATTCACTGCAGGCGGTTTCCATCTTCATTGTGGGCATTTGAAGCCCACAAGCATTTATTTCCTGGATGCGGTGAATGCTGTGCTCCCAGCATTCACCGCTTGTTCCCGCACATGATCAGTGGCATCCTGGGAAGCCTGAGACTAGCTCCCAGGAGACTGTGCGGAGTCAGGGAGAGGCAAGAAACACGCCTACTCCCACGGGAGGAGAACCAGTAAGTGCAAAGAAGAATAGAAAAATAGAAGGTAATTACGGCGATTTAAATTTTTTTAAACGGCATGTCAGCATCTAGGCAAGGAAGAGAATACATACAGATATTGTTCAAAATTTGGGTGGAACCCCGCTTTAAATCCAGCCAAGGATTTTGTTCATCTGGTGGATCAAGCTGAAGAGCACCTGTCACTCAAGGAAGAACCCGATCACATAAGGACCCCAAAAAGATAAGGCTTCCATAGTGTAAAATCCTTGACATCTTTAGTAATGTAAAAAAGGTTGCACTTACAAAAAGATGTATTAAAACACGCACAGATAAGCCGGCTGGCTCGATACAACTGCTCGTCCTTCCAGGACCTGGGCAAACACGGTGACGTCAGCATGTCGCATCCCCCTACGTGTTTCGTCACAAGATGACAGTCATGGGGCATATATAGTGCAACTTTATTTTGGACTATTTGATTTGTGCTGTGTCTGTGTGTCTCACAGGAAAGTTGCTGCTACAGAGTCACTATATTTGTTTATTTTGGGACAGTGAAGTAATACCCACTATTTGCAATGCATTATCTGCTAAGCCCCCCCAACATTTTTTCATTTTTGTTATTGCTTTGGACTTGGGTGGACCTGAACTCCAAAAGGTGTAGATTTGTTTTGTTATGAAAAATGTTAGAGTAGTAAACCTAAAACCAAAAATGTAATGTATTGCAGCACTTTACGTGTGTGTGTGTGTAAGCTATCGGGGTGCAGTGGAGCTGCCTGAATGCTTCCACCTTACAAATGAATCCTACTGCTTACCCGCAGAAGGGCTAGATGTAGAAAAAATAACCGGCACCCAGATCTGCACATCCCGGGCATTGGGCGATAAAAATTGTGCAACTCTGCAACAGTCCAGGACGCAGTTTCTAGTCGCTGTGACGACCTGGCGCCTGGGATTTGTTGAACCGTGCTTTATAAGGTAAAGCAACAGTGTGTGTGTGTTTTTTTTTGTTTTTTTATAAAGGTTTTACATGAATAAATACAAGCTGATCATTGTAAGCACCCCCTGTCAGTGGTAAAAGGTTTGCCTTAATCCTGTAACTGAACATTTGCAAGAAAGCTTGTTTTGTTGAAAAACAGACTTACTGGCTGGATCACCAGGTGAAAAAAAAGACAAAAAGCTTAGTGGTTGTAAAGTCAGAAGGTTTTTTTTTTTTTATCTTAATGCGTTCTATGCATTAAGATAAGTCTTTTGTGCACAGCAGCCCCCTAATACTTACCTGAGCTCCGACTCTGTCCAGCGATGTCCACAAGTGTCTTGGCCATCCAAGACTCTCCCTCCTGATTGGCTGAGACAGCAGAGTGGCGCCATTGGCTCCTGCAGCTGGCGATCAAAGTCAGTTAGCCAATCAGGGGAGAGGGGGCGGGGCTGGGCCGCAGCTCTGTGTCTGAATGGACACGCAGAGCTGTGACTCGGCTCGGGTGCCCCATAGCAAGCTGCTTGTAATGGGGGCACTCGGCAGGTGGGAGGGACCAGAAGGACAGAAGAAAGACCCGAGAAGTATAACGTGTTATTTTTTATAGAAAAAAAAAAAAATGCAGCCACCACATCTAAGAATTGGTAAGCTGCAATATGTTTTTTAATTTTAATATCACTTAAATTTTATTTTATTTTTTGTTTTGCACAAGTGTAGTGTTCCTTTTTAAATTCTTGCATTTTCACTCTCGTACGATTTAGTGAAATTTACAACTCCTGATCTTCTGGGCTTTGTCCTCTCCGTGGCTTTAGATATCCAATCTATATTTGTCTCCCATGCAAACCGCATGTTTGGAAGTCTATTGATTATTCCTGAAATCTGGTGTAGCCGCTCAGCCCCGAGGCCCGAGTGGAGGTTCAGCTGTAAGGACACAGATACTGTAAAGTGGCGGTGTTTTAATGAAGAGGTCAGTTGGGTAGGAGTGATGTATATAGGCTCTCTTCTCCTTCCTAGCACAGCTCGGGCTGTTTTCCCATCACATTTATTATGCCAGTCTCTTATACTGTAAGTGCTGGACTTCTCTCTGGAGGAAAGGATCAGGTTCCTGAGCCGGCATTGTTGGAAGAGCTTGTTGAGCTTGTTTGGTGAAAAGTGTCCGGCTCTGAGGAGCCCGCTGTCATTCCGCTCACTGGGTGACTTTCCATTGCTGGATAAGGAAAGGCTCTTCTGCCGCTCCTGCCTCTCCTGTGCGTTTTTGTTTGCTCAGAATGAAACGAGACGGGGTGATGTTTTTCCAGTCCTCAGGTTCAACTCATTTCCAGCCATCGGCGGTTTTATTGTCAGCCTGCAGAACAGATCATTTATTTGAAGGCTCTTTATATGTCATAGGACGACACAAAGACGCACTATTCAGCGGATAATACAGAGATCTCAGAAATCGCTGTTCAATTTTGTTGCTTATAAAATGTGACTGTAAAGGTTAAAGCCTGGTACACACGATGAGATTAGGGCTGCAACTAACGATTATTTTCATAATCGATTAGTTGGTCGATTGTGTTTTCGATTAACCACTTAAGGACCAGCCTCGTTTTGGATTTTAGGTGTTTACATGTTTAAAACAGGTTTTTCTGCTAGAAAATTACTTAGAACCCACAAACATTATATATGGTTTTTCTTCTAACACCCTAGAGAATACAATGGCGGTCATTGCAATACTTTTTTTTGCACCGTATTTGCGCAGCGGTCTTATAAGCGCACTTTTTTTGGAAAAAATTCACTTTTTTGAATAAAAATTAAAACAGTAAAGTTATCCCAATTTTTTTTTATATTGTGAAATATAATGTTACGCCAAGTAAATTGATACCCAACATGTCATGCTTGAAAATTGCGCCCGCTCGTGGAATGGCGTCAAACTTTTACCCTCAAAAATCTCCATAGGCGACGTTTAAAAAATTCTACAGGTCGCATATTTTGCGCTACAGAGGAGGTCTAGGGCTAGAATTATTGCTCTCACTCTACTGGTCGCTGTGATACCTCACATGTCTGGTTTGACCACCGCTTTCATATGCGGGCGCTACTCGCGTATGCATTCGCTTCTGCGCGCGAGCTCGTCGGGACAGGGGGGGTTTTAAAAATTTTTTTTTTTATTATTTATTTTACAATATTTTATTTATTTTTACACTGTTTAAAAAAAAAAAAATTGTGTCACTTTTATTCCTATTACAAGGAATGTAAACATCCCTTGTAATAGAAAAAAGCATGGCAGGACCTCTTAAATATGAGATCTGGGGTCAAAAAGACCTCAGATCTCATATTTACACTAAAATGCAATAAAAAAAAAAAAAAAAAAAAAAAAAAAGTCATTTAGAAAAATGACATTTGAAAAAATATGCCTTTAAGAGGCGTGGACGGAAGTGACGTTTTGACGTCGCTTCCGCCCAGCAGTGTCATGGAGACGAGTGAGCGCCATCTTGGCGTCACTCGTCTCCAGACACACCAGAGAGCAGGACGCGATCGCCTCCGCCGCTACCGACGGCTCCGGTAAGTGGCGGAGGGCACCGGATCGCGGCGGGAGGGGGGGGGGGGCCCTCTCCCGCCACCGATAAAAGTGATCTCGTGGCGAATCCGCCGCAGGGACCACTTTTATCTGAAAGCCAGCCGCCGCACGAAAACGGGGATACCGGGGTTATGGCAGCTAGCTGCTGCCATAACAACGATATCCCCGTTCAAACTTAGGACGTACATCATCGTGCGGCGGTCGGGAAGTGGTTAATCCGTTGATCGGTTAATAGCCTTAAAAAAAAAAAAAAAAAAAAAAAAAAAAAAAAGCGTGGTGTATAATTTAGTTAATATGTAAAGTTTTTTTTTTTAAAATAAAAAGCAATTTATTCTTAAATATCTCTATGCAGTGGTAAATATAAACAACCAACTATATAGTTAGGGAGCAAAATATCTAATCCACTGAGAATAACAGACAGAATACTGTATATACACTATTAGAGGACATATACTGTATACAATATTAGAAGAGAAATACAGTTTTCTGGCCAATTTGTTGTTGAGCAGATTAAAAACTACAAATTGCTGCAAAAACACATTACATGCTTTCCTGCAGCTTCTCCATTGAAGTATATTGAACCAAAAAAAAGCACCGTTTTGCGTTTAAAAAAAAAAAAAAAAAATAGTCCTTGACCCTTTCCAAATACGCAGCGGCTGAAAAAAAGCATAGATGTGAACATATCCCATAGAAAACCATATTAAATGAACTGTAGTACGTTTCTGCAAAAAGCACCAAAAACACAAAGATGTGAACCAGGTCTAAGATGTTTAGTAACATAATGGGGTTAAAAAAAACCCATAAAATTAGCCCTTTATAGTACAAAAAAACAAATAATCGCTACTGTAAGGGGTTCATTTTTTTTTTTACTGTAGAACTGTGAAAGTAATATTTACAGCAGCGATTATTTGTTCTTTTTGTACTATAAAGGGCTCATTTTATTATTTTTAACCCCTTTATGTTACTGGCCGATTTAATGGATTATGAAAATAGTAATTGATTAATTTCATAATCGATTAGTTGTCGATTAATCGATTAGTTGTTTCAGCCCTAGATGAGATTATCCGACGCATTATCGTCCGCTTTGTTTTGTTTTTTATGCTAATCTCAGATCGAACCTGAAGAGTTTACTAAAGTCACAAATTCTCGTACGACAGAATAAAAAATTTGGAAATGATGTAATGTGTTGTAGTGTTTTTGTATTGCATTTTCGAATGACAACTGGACTGTTTAAACGAAAATCGTACGATCCGGCATCGTACGAAAAAAAGTGTGCATGTCGGATCAAATGATATTGGATGGACTGTCCTGATTGGCTCTCGAAAGCTCTGTACTAACGATCAGATTATCGTACAATTTTCTGATTGTGTGTTACGGGGCTTCACAAATGCAAAAAAAACTTAGTTTCAATTTTTAATTGTTTTATCCTGTTTCTTTCAAATTCTGTGTACTTTGAGTTACTATAAAATTCCCTTTTTAGAATCATTCCAGAAATCTCCATCTGTATCCTGGGGCATTGGTAATATCCTGGTAATTATTTGCCTAGCCATGGAAACCAGGAAGTAACTGGAGAATTGTAGAAAAAGTTTAAAGCAAGTAAATCTGATATACAGGTGCTTCTCATAACTTTTTGATGATATTCCAATTTTAATTTATTTAAATAATTCAATTAAAGGAGAAGTCCAGCCTGAGCTCGTTTGGCCTGGCTTCTCCTAAGCCTCGGTTCACACCAGAGGCGGCACGACTTGCAGGTCGCCTCACCGAGGCGATCTGCACACGACTGCCCGGGCGACTTGCAAAACGACTTCTGTATAGAAGTCTATGCAAGTCGCCCTAAGTCGCCCCCGAAGTTGTACAGGAACCTTTTTCTAAGTCGGAGCGACTTGCGTTGCTCCCCTTAGAACGGTTCCATTGTACTGAACGGGACGCTACTTGTCAGGTGACCTAGGTCGCCTGAAAAGTCGTCCCAGTGTGAACCGAGGCGAAGGGTCCCAGGAGTGCAATTCGTTTTGCACTCCTGTGACCCGTTTTCAGCAGAGAACAAGCTCAAGTCTGCTCTCTGTCACCAATTTCAGTCCAGGCACCGCATTGTCATGACTTCAGAAGTCTGGATCCGCCAGGTTCCTGGACTTTATGGCAGTCTCAGCCGGTGACACAACCACTTCCCGCCCCTCCACAGCTCAGCGCTCCAGAGAGCTGTGGAGGAACAGAGCAGGAGAGCTGCTGACTGACAGTCGGCAGCTCTCCTCTCGGGGAGACGAGGGAACCGAGCCATCGGCGGTGTTTGGTGGCTCGGTTCTCAGTGCAGAGACGGCGGGGGACAGATGCAGCATCCACCTAGGCAAGTATGAATAGGGGAAAAAAGTGCAAACCCATACTTCTCCTTTAATAAACTGAAACATATATAGATTCATTACACAGAGTGAAATATTTCAAGCATTTCTTTCTTTTAATTTTGATGATATCAGCAAGGCCCTCTGATTCCTACTGTATATAAGTGTATTGTGTTTGTACTGTCTGCCCTCATGCTGTAAAGCTCTGCGTAAACTGTTAGCGCTATATAAATCTATTATAATAATTATGACTTACAGCTAGAGAAAACCCAAAATTAACTTTCTTAGAATATTACATAAGACCAATAAAAAAAGGATTTTTAATACAGAAATGTTGGCTTACTGAAAAGTATGTCCATGTACAGTATAGTATGCACTCAATACTTGGTGGGAGCTTCTTTTGCATGAATTGCCACATCAATACAGCATGGCATGGAGGTGATCAGCCTGTGGCACTGCTGAGGTCTTATGGAAGCCCAGGTTGCTTTGATAGCAGCCTTCAGTTCATCTGCCTTGTTTGGTCTGGTGTCTCATATTCCTCTTGACAATACCCCACAGATTTTCTATGGTGTTTAGGTCAGGCGAGTTTGCTGGCCAATCAAGCACAGCCATGATCATTATTCCAGGTATTTTGGCAATGTAGACAGGTGCCAAGTCCTGCTGGAAAACAAAATCTTCATCTCCATAAAGCTGGTCAGCAGAGAGAAGCATGAAGCGCTGTGGAATTTCCTGGTAGAGGGCTGTGCTGACTTTGGACTTGATAAAACACAATGGACCAACACCAGCAGATGACATGGCTCCCCAAATCATCACTGATGGGAAAATTGTGCAAGAAATAATATTTAAAAAAAGAAATGTGCATGAGCTGTGACCTGGAAAGAAAAGAAGATTCCTGCCCACAAAATTCTCTTTTCTGTAGCAACCTGAGGTGAAATTGAAGGCTTGGTTGTAGAGCTTCACGATTAATTGTTAAGAATTAAAAGGTTTGTTAACCCGTATAATACAAAGAATGCCACCCCTGTATTAGAGCCTGGCATAGCACATTGTACCTGTCTTGTAGAAAAATGAGCGTTGTAAATGCTGCTCGAGCCAACAGCTGTCAAAAAAAAAAAAAAAAAAAGGCATTCTCCAAAGTTTCACAACATTCCTCAGCCGCTCTGAGCTAACTATAAATATTGTAACATGTTGTTCTGTAGATCAAAGGAATGAACTTCGGTCTGTAAATGAGGGAAGGTTTTTTTTAATACTTAGACCCCTTTCACACTGGGGTCATGTTTGCGGTAAATCACTGCTTTTTTAGCGGCGCTTTACTGCTGTTTAGGTGGTGCTTTTAACACCAAACAAGGGGTTAAAAACTCCCGTGTGGCGGTGCTTCAGAATCGCTTTTCAGGCGCTTCAAAAGCTCTGCCTATTCCAAGGGGCAGGGGTGTTTTGGGAGCGCAACCTGCCTGAAAGATGCTACTTCAGGATGCACCGCCCGAGTGTGAAAAGTCACACTGGAATGAACGGAAAGCGGTTTTCAGGCGCTTAGCAGAGGCTATTTCCAGCGCTAAAGCGCCTGAAAACTGCCCCAGTGTGAAAGGCGTCTTAAAGACTAAAACCTTTTTTCTGACACTTATTGGATTCAAGTTAAAATCGTTATTTGGTGTGTGTGTGTGTGTGTGTGTGTGTGTGTGTGTGTGTGTGTATATATATGTATGTATGTATGTATGTATGTATATGTGTGTGTGTGTGTGTGTGTGTGTGTGTATATATATGTATGTATATATGTGGTGTGTGTGTGTGTGTGTATGTATATGTATATGTATATGTATATATATATATATATATATATATATATATATATATATATATATATAATTAGCAGGAACCCTCGATAATAAAATGGCGCTCGTTGCAATATTTTATGTCACACTGTATTTGCACAACGGTCTTTCAAATGCAATTTTTTGGGGGAAAAAAATACACTTTAATGAATAAAAAAAAAAAACTAAACAGTAAAGTTAGCCCAATTTTTTTGTATAATGTGAAAGATGTTTCGTCACGAGAATTGTGATCTTTATTCTAAGCTAAAAAATTGTGATTCTCATTTTTCCCAGAATTGTGCATCTCTACTTGGTTGGTTGCATTTCTAAATCTATGATGGCACCATCGGATCACAAAACACACACATTTTCAAATTTTTGAAAAAAAAATGTTTTGAATTTTGACCCGTGTATGGCCTGCATAAGGGGAGGCGATTCATGTAGCAGTTTCTTTTCTGAAATCCATCTGACCTTAGCTCAGGCATGCAGACAGGAGGGTGTGCTTAGCTGAGAAAGCCCACCCCCCCCCCCCCCCTCAGGAATTTTTGGCCTAGGCCAGAAACCAGGAGGCAACTGAAGAAACGTGGGGAAAAAAACAAGGTTTAAAACAAGTAAATATAATATACATTCTTATCTATTTACTAAGGTCCCATTCACATGTGCGGTTTCCTGTGTTTTTTCCTCATGCAATAACACAGGTAACTGCTATGACCCTTAAATACAAGTTTTCAGTGTGTCATGTTCACACCACAATGCAATGTTTCTCTGTGTTCCATAGTTGTGCGATTTTATGCGACATGTTTGCATAATATTGCACTTCAACAAACAAAAACGTGTATAAACACACACACACCGAGTTGCAATGCACCTCTCGCCCACAATTAGCCCTGGTTCAAACCAGTGCGGCTTTGAAATTGTGCGATTTTCGAAGCCCCCAGATCAGTGTGAAATCTCCAATTTTATTGAGGCTTCATTTAACACAAGTCTATGCAATTCACAATGAAATCGGGGAAAAAAAGTAGCGCAGGCACCTTTTCAAAGTCGCTGCAATTTGAATGGTTCCATTTCCGGTAATGGGGTGCGACTTGTCATGCGATTTGGAACTGTCAAATCGCATGATAAATCGCACCGTGTGGACCAGGGCTTAGTTCAGAGGAAACCTATCTTTAAAAAAAAAAAAACACATGTAGAAAACTTTTATAAAAATGCTTGGAAACCATGCATAAATAGCATAAAAGCATGTGGAAGCGCAATTGACTGCAGGGGTGTTTTTTTCTATATACTTTGTAGTGCGATTGGCAGCAAAAGGATTAAAAATATTAAATGCTGGCTGAATTAAGTTGATTTTTGTCTGGTTCTCATTGGGCTCCATGCTCACTGGTTAAAAAAAAATCACTGTTTCTGCAGGAGTTTTGTGTTTTGCCTGTAGAAGCAGCTCAATGTTATCCTATGTGTCCATGTACATTAGGATGTTTAGAGGCGGGAGAAAAAAAGTATTTTTTATTTGGAGATTTCTGGCAGAAAAAATGCTAAACGCTCCTAAATTGTGTACCAAAGATACTTTTTTTTTTTTTTTTTTTTTTTTTTAATTTAATTAATTTAATTAATTAATTAATTTTTAAGCCCAGTGTGCTCCATGCACACTGGGCTTAAAAATAATAAATAAAATAAAAATAAACTGCAGCTGAAAAAAAAAAAAAAAGCTGCTTTTAGGCTCAGATCACACTGCAGCAAAGTGGGAACCCTGCAAATCCACTGCGGGTTCCCACATCGCATGTCTCCCGGCGGCAGTTAACACTGTCCTATGCGAACTGCTGGGAGTGTAAACTAAAAGTTAATGGCACCCCCAAATCAATTTGCATATCTCCGTGCGACCTGCAAATTCGGACAGGAATCTGATTGCATGGGTGTGAAAATGCGTGTAAATACATGCAAATACCTTAAAAAAAAAAAAAATAAAAAAAAAAAAACTTGAAAAAGTATATGCTCAGACAGGAGTATCATGTGCAAGAGGCCTAAAAGCAGCACTTTATTTATTTTTTTGAGCTGCAGTGTGCATGAGCCCTTGTTGAGCTGCTTTGAGCTTTTATGAGCATAAGTGTTTGTGTTTTTTGGTTTTTTTTTTGGGGGGGGGGGGGGGTTTTAGCTTCTTTGAGTTTTTCATGCTTTTTCGCACGTTTTTGGGCACTTAGGCGTATTTTCTGCTCGAAAGTGCCTCGCAAAATCGCGAGTTTAGTGGGGTTTTATTTTTTTTCTGCCTGTAAGAGCATATGCCTGTAAACGGAAAAAGCCAAAGTGTGCATGGACACAATGACGCCACAGTACACGTTTAATGAACATTGCTCTTCTGAACATTGTACCTTAACTTGATATGAGACTCTTGCATTCGTATTCGTCTGTACATCAGAGCTCAGAGGGGGATGGGTGAGGGTGGGGGTGGGGGGTGGACAGCTCAAAGAGCCAGTCAGGTGTACAGCAGTGCAAAGGGCATGCTGATATGAGGAGAGGCCAGAGTGACAGATAAGCTCATTAGTCTGCTGGTTCCTCTATCCTTGTCCAGTGACTGGGTGGGGTTGGGGAGATGATCTGTAAGTAAGCGCTGTATGGCCTCTTTCGTGCAGATTGCAGGATTCCACATCTGAAAAGTGAGCTGTGGTGGATTGCATTCCAGAAGCTTTTTAGAGCTGGTTCAATTCAAGATCAACTGATATTTTGCTGCCCGTGTGAACATTACCTTAAAGTGACACTAAACATATATCCTGTGAACTCAAAAATATCTTCTACTCTCCGCATTCTTCAATTCTGAAAATCCCCCCCCCCCCCGGATTTCTGTTAGATCCGGGGTGTCCAAACTTTTTTTGTTTAAAGAGGGCCAGATTTGATGAAGTGAACATGTGAGGGCTGACCATTTGCCTGACATTCTTTGAACCATTAAAATTCGGTCTAAGTGTGTTCGTCCGATCACTAATACACTGCCCAACAAGAATTCTCTTGCCTTTGTGGCTGTATGTGATGAAGAGATGAGCTCGGGGGTGTTATTTGGATATATATATCTTTTGTGGACCATTGCCATCAGTGCAGCCTGATCGATGCCCATCTGCAGCCTCGGAGGGGGCGGGACGAGCGCCAACAGATTACATACAGGAGAATCTCCTGTTTTCTCAGTGGCCTCTTTAATACAAAGTCCCGCCTCCTATGATAGACAGAACAGTCATCCAATGGCAGCCCAGGAGACGGGACCTCCCATTACAGAGGCCGCTGTATAAACAGGAAATTCTCACTATGTATTCTGTCTGCGCTCGTCCTGCCCCCTCCTCCGAGGTGTGTATGTATGTATGTATGTATGTATGTATGTGTATATATATATATATATATATATATATATATATATATATATATATATATATATATATAATTAGGGCTGAAACGATTAATCGATAAAATCGATAATAATCGATAATGAAAATCGTTGTCAACGATTTTCATTATCGATTAGTTGGTCTGCGAACGGCACGCACCATCTTCCCTGCCTTTCAGTCCCGCCTCCGTCCGAGTGTTACATTCCCCTGTGTAAAAAGCCGGCGCCGCTGTATACATCTCGTAGCGGCTCTCATGTGACACGTCCGCCTCTCTCCTCCTCTCTGCTGACGTCAGCGCGGTATTCTCAGCCACGCTCGCTTTGCTGCCTCGAGCGAGGAGAGAGAGGAGAGAAGCAGCCGGTCACGTGAGCGCTGAGCTGCGATCAGGTAGCAGCTTGCTCATCATCTTAGTATTTATGGGAGGACAAGTGCCCCATCACTGGTGTTCCGGGGGGGGGGGGGGGGGATAGTGTCCCAGCATTGCCCCACCATTGCTGCTCCTTGGGGGGGGGGGGGGTAGTAGTGCCCTATCATTGCTGATGCTGGGGGGATAGTGCCCCATCATTTCTGTTCCTGGGGGGATAGTGGGCCATAATTGCTGTTCCGGGGGGGGGGTGGTGCCCCATCATTGGTGTTCCTGGGGGGGGGTAGTGCCCCATCATTGGTGTGCCTGGGGGGGGGAATAAGTGCCCCATCATTGGTGTGCCTGGGAGGGGGGGATAGTGCCCCATCATTGGTGTGCCTGGGGGTGGAATAGTGCCCCATCATTGGTGTGCCTGGGGGGGGGATAGTGCCCTATCATTGGTGTGCCGGGGGGGGGAGATAGTGCCCCATCATTGGTGTTCCTGGGGGGGGGGGGGATAGTGCCCCATCATTGGTGTTCCTGGGGGGGGGGGGGGATAGTGCCCCATCATTGGTGTTCCTGGGGGGAATAGTGCCCCATCATTGGTGTTCCTGGGGGGGGGAATAGTGCCCCATCATTGGTGTTCCTGGGGGGGGGGGGATAGTGCCCCACCATTGGTGTTCCTGGGGGTGGGGGGAATAGTGCCCCGCCATTGGTGTTCCTGGGGGTGGGGGGAATAGTGCCCCGCCATTGGTGTTCCTGGGGGTGGGGGGAATAGTGCCCCGCCATTGGTGTTCCTGGGGGTGGGGGGAATAGTGCCCTGCCATTGGTGTTCCTGGGGGTGGGGGGAATAGTGCCCCACCATTGGTGTTCCTGGGGGTGGGGGGAATAGTCCCCCATCATTGCTGTTCCTGGGGGGGAATAGTCCCCCATCATTGGTGTCAGTTTGAGAAATACACAGACCTCTCCCACCCACACTCTGGTCTGGAGCCACCATCACTCCTTCCCACACCCCGGCCCGTTTCCTCCAGCCCGCTATGGTCCGCTCCCTTGTCCCAGCCCACTCCCCCCTTTTGGGTCTGGTTCTTTGTCCAACCAAGCTCCCTTTCTATTGCAACCCCCTCTGGTCCGGTTCCTCTCCCACATGCCTCTCTTCCAAACTTCCTCCCAACCTACTCCCTCTAACGCTTGGTCTCCAAACTAGCTAACTCCCTCCAACCCTCCAGTACGGTCCCCCCCCCTCTCCCATTCAGGGCCAGCCCCCTCACTGCATTGTCAGTAATCAATGAAGAATTTACTTTAATAGTTATGTTGTGATGCAGTTTGAGTGTAACACTCAGTTTTGTCATTATTATTTTAAATAAACTATTTTTTTTTTTTTTTAATGATTTTATCCGATTAATCGATTAATCGAAAAAATAATCGGCCGATTAATCGATTATGAAAATAATCGTTAGTTGCAGCCCTAATATATATATATATATATATATATATATATATATATATATATATATATATATATATATATATATTGTATTGTATTTATTGGTGTATAACACTCACTTTTTCACCATGAAAATCGTGTGCGTGTTATAAGCCAGTACTTCAATTTTAGCTGCCTCAGAGGGGACAGGGAGGGGGGCGGGACGAGCGCCGTCAGATTACATACAGTGAGAATCTCCTGTTTACTTGGCAGCCTCTATAATAGGAAGTCCCGTCTGGGCCGCCATTGGACCACTGTTCTGTCTATCATAGGAGATTCTCACTCTGTAATCTGTCGGCGCTTGTCCCGCCTCCCTCCCTGTCCCCTCTCGACTGCAGATGTGCATCGGTCAGGCTGCACTAATGGCAATGGCGAGGCTGCAGGTGGGCATTGATCAGGGCTGCGTTGATGGCAATGTGAGGCTGCAGATGGGCACTGACCCTTATTTTGCTTCAAAGTTCCTTATTTAAAATTTAAGTTTTTTGCCTCTAACTTACCTCTTAAAATGAATGTGCGTGTTATACGCCGATAAATACGGGGTGTGTGTGTGTGTGTGTGTGTGTGTGTGTGTGTGTGTATATAGATATATATATCTATATCTATCGTATTATATATAATGTGTATATATGTATGTGTATACAAATTGCCAGTGGGGCTGTTTGAAGTTGGAACGTGGGCCACAATTGGCCCGCGGGCCGGACTTTGGACATTCCTGCATTAGACGGTGGTCCCACTTTGTGGTGGGGTTATCTGCTTATTACCTGTTATCTCTAGATTGATAGCGCTTCAACCATTACTATGTTTTAAAAATAGATTACAGGTCCATTAAGTAGTGAATGTGTGTGGGTTATTTTTGGAATTTAAAGTGGTTGTAAACCCTTAGCCCCCATTCACATTGGAGTGACTTGTCCTGCAGTTTGACAGGTCAAATCGCATGACAAGTCATACCCTGTTGTTGGCAATTGCACTGTTCAAACTGGTGCAACACTGACATTGCGGCACTGCGGCGATTTGTAAAAGTAGTTCCTGTACTTGTATATCTCACTCTCTATCGATGGATAGATAGATAGATAAAATATGCAAAGTGGTTGGAGGGAAGCTTCAGAATGACAGATGTTTTTTATTACAATCATGTCAGAAGACTGCAGTTTCTCTTTAACCACTTCAATACAGGGCACTTACACACCTTCCTGCCCAAGCCAATTTTCAGCTTTCATCGCTGTCGCAGTTTGAATGACAATTACGCGGTCATGCTAAACTGTACCCAAACAAATTTTTTATCATTTTGTTCCCACAAATAGAGCTTTATTTTGGTGGTTTTCGATCACCTCTGTGATGTTTACTTTTTGCGCAACAAATAAAAAAAAGACCAAAATTTAGAAAAAAAATAGTTTTTGGTAAATACGTTTTTTTCTTCTTCAATGATGGGCACTCATGGGTGGCACTCATGGGTGGCACAGATGGGTGGCACAGATGGGCACAGGTCGCTGATGGGTGGCACAGATGGGCACTGGTCATTGATGGGTGGCACAGATGGGCACTGGTCATTGATGGGTGGCACAGATGGGCACTGGTCACTGATGGGTGGCACAGATGGGCACTGATGGGTGGCACAGATGGCACTGGTCACTGATGGTTGGGCACTGTTGGGTAGGCAGAG
>NC_133327.1:641605788-641617506 GCF_042186555.1 Aquarana catesbeiana
TTGGCATGTGCGTATGTATTCACCCCCTTTGTTATGAAGCCCATAAAAAGCTCTGGTGCAACCAATTACCTTCAGAAGTCACATAATTAGTGAAATGATGTCCACCTGTGTGCAATCTAAGTGTCAGAGGCTGCAACACCTAAGCAAGAGGAAATGCTAACCAAACTGCCATGAAGACCAAGGAACTCTCCAAACAAGTTAGACCCCATTCACACAGGGACGACTTGTCAGGCGACCTAGTCGCCTGACAAGTCGCCTCCTGTTCTGTACTATGGAGCCGTTCTAAGGGGAGCGACGCAAGTCGCTCCGACTTAGAAAAAGGTTCCTGTACGACTTCGGGGGCGACTTGCATAGACTTCTATGCAGAAGTCGTTTTGCAAGTCGCCCGGGCATTCGTTTGCAGGTCGCCTCGCTGAGGCGACCTGCAAGTCGTGTTGCCCCTGTGTGAATGGGGTCTAAGGGACAATGTTGTTGAGAAGTACAAGTCAGGGTTAGGTTATAAAAATAACATCCAAATCTTTGATTCCTAGGAGCACCATCAAATCTATCATAACCAAATGGAAAGAACATGGCACAACAGCAAACCTGCCAAGCGATGGCCGCACACCAAAACTTACAGACCGGGCAAGTTGTGGGCATGTTCTGTAAATTAAATGATGCAAATCCTCAAACAATCCATGTTAATTCCAGGTTGTGAGGCAACAAAACACGAAAAATGGCAAGAGGGGTGAATAATTTTTGCAAAGCACTGTATGTCAAGCGAAAGGAGAAAACCGGGGATTTTGCATTGTTGCAGTAAGGTGATCAAGTGGACAACTTTCCGGACTTTGTCCCCTGCCTGACGGCCAGGTACAAAAGGAGTGCAAGTACTTGTTAACCACTTCAGCCCCGGACCATTTGGCTGCCCAAAGACCAGAGCACTTTTTGCGATTCGCACTGCGTCGCTTTAACTGACAATTGTGCGGTCGTGCGACGTGGCTCCCAAACAAAATTGACGTCCTCCCCCCCCCCCCACAAATGGAGCTTTCTTTTGGTGGTAATTGATCACCTCTGCGTTTTTTAAAAAAAATTTTTATTTGCGCTATAAACCAAAAAATTTTGGAAAAAAAGCAACATTTGTTACTTTTTGCTATAATAAATATCCCCCAAAAATACATTAAAAAAACTATTTTTTTTCTCAGTTTAGGCCGATATGTATTCTTCTACATATTTTTGTTAAAAAAAAAATCGCAATAAGCGTATTTGATTGGTTTGCACAAAAGTTATAGCATCTACAAAATAGGGCATAGTTTTATGGTTTTTTTTATTAATTTTTTTTTTTTTTACTAGTAATGGTGGCAATCTGCGGTTTCTTTAATTTTTTAATCGGGACTGCGACATTATGGCGGACACGTCGGACAATTTTGACACATTTTTGGAACCATTGGCAAGCGTGTCCTATTGTGTGTTTTTAACTGAAGGGGGGATGGGACTGTGCAGGGGACATGACAGATCGTCTGCTCTCCCCTCAGAGAACTGGAAACTGTGTGTTTATATATACACACACACACACACCCACCCGGTTCTCCTTGTGCCCCAAGCGATTGCGGGAGCCCGGCTCTGATCGCGACCGCTGGGCACTCGCATCGGCTCCAGGGGCACACGCATGCGCCCCCTAGTGGCCACGCGCATGCACCCCCTAGTGGCCACGCGCATGCGCCCCCTAGTGGCTGTCTATGGTACCGGCGTACCATGACGGCGTTTCGCGCAGCCGAGCCATGTTGCTGCAGTATAACTGCGGCGGCTGGTCCACATGCGGTTAATGTGGGAACACAAGATTTTGAAAGCTCTATTTTTGTGAAAAATATATTTAATTTGGTTACTGTGTTGCATGACCAAGCAAGTACCAGTCAAAGTAGCGGAGTGCTGAATAGCAAAAATTGGCCTGGTCGTGAAGGGGGTAAAGATTTCCAGGGGTCGGTGGTTAATCCACATTTTCCCTTCATTTCCTGTCCTGGTGGTGTCTCTGCTACAAGTAGTAAGGGGGAATCTGCAGGTCAAGGTCACACACATAGCAGTGAAAAGTGTGGCTGTCTATTGACCCTCAATGTTTTGCACATGGTGTATCTACTGTGCGCACACACACACACCAAAGGAAAAGGGGACAAGAAAAAGATGAAAGTGAAAATAAAATTAAAACCAACCCCTTATTCACTCATTTAGGTAGTGAGTCTAATTGTCCAGTGTTACCTAAATGGACTGTGCTACCACGTGAGTCTTATACCTAATATGCAGGTATACACCGTGTGACTAATCAACATAGATTAATAAAGTGACATTTTGTAAGAATTATGACATTCCAAAAAATAAAATAAAAACTGAAAAATAATTATAAAACACCACGGATTGAAACCTATATTAGTCTCCAATAGTGTCCAAATGTGCTTTTATAAGAGGTGAGTTAGATGATCCCACCATTAGGCATATATTGCAGGGCTGCACATTAGATTAAATAACCAGGTGTGAAATAAAATAAGTGAAAAGTATATTAAATAAACTTAAATTAATGTATCAAAGTCCAGTATCAAAAAGTAAAGACGTCTGTGGTAAGTGACTTTCGTGATAACCAGCTGATCAAATCCGGTGACTTGCGGTGCTCCCCCTCAAAGATCCCCACTCACCAGCTCCCTGCACCCCTGCAGGAGTAGTAGGCGTGTAGTAGCAACCAGCAGTGTGATGTGTATGGGTCCTCAGGGTCCACTGTTCCAGCTGAGAAGTATCCTTCAATGTGTCCTCTTATAGAAGAAACAGGGCTCCATAGTGTGATACATTTTAAATAGTTTATTGGCTATCATAACAGCACAAAAATAGGCAACTAAAAAGTTACTAAAATAGGAATTAAAAAGACCAAATAGTCACACAGCGTGTGTTCTTAATTCGTATGGAGAGTGCAGTGTGTGTAGAACCATCAGCTGCGCGGCATGTGCCTCAGCTGCGTTCCACACTCTCCTACTTCCACGTGTGACGTCAGTGCGTAGCTCCGGCTTACGCGTTTCGTCATCGACGTTGTCAATGGCGCCTTTGACAACGTCGATGGCGAAACGCGTAAGCCGGAGCTACGCACTGACGTCACACGCGGAAGTAGGAGAGTGTGGAACGAAGCTGAGGCACACATTGAAGGATACTTCTCAGCTGGAACGGTGGACCCTGAGGACCCATACACATCACACTGCTGGTTGCTACTACACGCCTACTACTCCTGCAGGGGTGCAGGGAGCTGGTGAGTGGGGATCTTTGAGGGGGAGCACCGCAAGTCACCGGATTTGATCAGCTGGTTATCACGAAAGTCACTTACCACAGACGTCTTTACTTTTTGATACTGGACTTTGATACATTAATTTAAGTTTATTTAATATACTTTTCACTTATTTTATTTCACACCTGGTTATTTAATCTAATGTGCAGCCCTGCAATATATGCCTAATGGTGGGATCATCTAACTCACCTCTAAAAGCACATTTGGACACTATTGGAGACTAATATAGGTTTCAATCCGTGGTGTTTTATAATTATTTTTCAGTTTTTATTTTATTTTTTGGAATGTCATAATTCTTACAAAATGTCACTTTATTAATCTATGTTGATTAGTCACACGGTGTATACCTGCATATTAGGTATAAGACTCACGTGGTAGCACAGTCCATTTAGGTAACGCTGGACAATTAGACTCACTACCTAAATGAGTGAATAAGGGGTTGGTTTTAATTTTATTTTCACTTTCATCTTTTTCTTGTCCCCTTTCCTTTGAGGTTTATTATATCACAAAATCAAGGTACCCTGGTTAGGTAGCGCCCTCTACCCCTAATTAATATTACTTATATCATTTCACTCCTTCGGGGGTAAGTGTAAGGGGAGGCTGCAAGCCTTCAGGTCCGTGAGCGCGGAAACCCGTTCCCCATTACACACACACACTCGCTGCCTCTGTCACCTTCAGGGATCGTAGTTCCATACATTAGGTTTGTCATTTGATCCAGCGTTTATTCATAGCAGGGAGTCCATTGAAATTTTCAATAATAGAACAATTCCTCATCGTTTTCTGTGCTTCAGCACTTTTTCTTGCAGGAGCCTTCTATGGATGTGTTTATAACCGTGGAAAAAAAATGTTTTATGTCGGACCGCTCTTCTTCTCTTTCTATATTGAGACTTGATATTGTAACAGGCTAAAGGAATACAATGTGGCAGCATTTGTAAAAACCATTGCGATCCTGGGGGAACATCTGAAGGATGGGGGTGAATAAATCCTGTTCCTTTTTGAAGGTCAGCTCCTTCCAAAACGAATCTATCTTACATATTTGCTGACAAGGCAAATCACATGAGATCTGACTTTCTTTCCAGTTCTAGTCCACTACCGGGATCATTCTGAATGTCCCACCTGAAATCGAAACTCATCAGACCAGGCAACGTTTTTCCAATCTTGGATTGTCCATATTTGGTGATCTGTGCAAATTGTAGCCTCAGTTTCCTGTTCTTAGCTGACAGGAGTGTAGTCTTCTGCTGCTGTAGCCCATCTACTTCAAGGTTCAATGTGTTGTACGTTTAGAGATAGTATTCTGCATATCTTGGTTGTAACGAGTGGTTATTGGAGTTACTGTTGCCTTTCTATCATCTGGAACCAGTCTGTCCATTCTCCTCTGACATCAACAAGGCATTTTCGTCCACACAACTGCCGCTCAATAGATATTTTCTCTTTTCCGGACCATCCTCTGTAAACTCTAGAGATGGTTGTATGTGAAAATCACAGTTTTTGAAATACTCAGACCAGCCTGTTTGGCACCAACAGCCATGCCACGTTTAAAGTCACTTAATTCCCCTTCCTTCCCCATTCTGATGCATGGTTTGAACTAAAGCAAGTCTTCTTCACCATGTCTAGATGCCTAAATGCATTGAGTTGCTGCCATGTGATTGGCTGATTAGCACTTTGTGTTACCAAGCAATTGAACAGGTCTACCTAATAAAGTGGCCAGTGAATGTAGGTTCCCTGTAAGAACAGTGCAGTGCAGATGATTGTACCCTCTATGACTCCTAGGAGGATGATATCAAGACCAAAAAAAAAACCCTTTAAAGTAGAACTAAAGGCAAACCTTCTTTTTTTTTTTTTTTTTATGTTTAGTGTAAAGTGGATGAATCCCTGTTTGTGACCAGAACTCGTGTCCCCATTGGAATATTTCCACACTCTTCCTGTTCTGATGAAGGACTAAAATTTGAGGTTTACCTTCACATTCACTCCTTTGCTGCCCATGTAATGCATAGACATCTGAGATTTTTGTGACAGGACAGCTCCCGGCCTACTAATTGGGAGCCGACGGGACAGGCTTTCGATCATTTGATGACCTCTGTGACAGCCAATCGCAGGGATCATGTGATCGGGCATTTCCAGTACCTCACCCCACACCCCTTTTCTGTGTGTAGAGATGATGGGGCTGGGTGAAATGTCTTATGGGGTCACATGCAGCAGTAAGTTGTAAATGTACAATGTAAAATTTGGGCGCTTGGTAGCCACAGGTGCTGCATACAGCACTCCGAGAAATCAGTGGTGGGTATACACGAAAACACGCAATCGTGCGCATGTGTAGGATCCTATACACAGCCTGTCTGCATTCATAATTGTATATCCATACGGATGCATGTTTACACAAGTACCGGCATATATCCATCAAATCCATCCCCATCAAATCATTCTGTGCAGCTATTACCTTTTTGTACCACCACCCCCTCCCTTTAGAATGTAAGCTCTACAAGCAGGGCCCTCCTGTACCTTTTGTATTGAACTGTAATTGTGTTGTCCCCCTTATACATTGTAAAGCGCTGCGTAAACTGTTGGCGCTATATAAATCTCGTATAATAATAATATCCGCTTACTGCCTTTAATTTAATGTAGGTGGCTGTACACAGCACCTGTGGCTGGTGGGTGAGAAAGTACGCCCTATTTTTACCTTGTATGACCCTAGGCGTCCTGCTTGCATGAGGCCTTCTACAGTGCCTTGAAAAAGTATTCACACCCTTTGATGTTTTCCACATTTTGTCATGTTACAACCAAAAAGGTAAATGTATTTTATGTGATAGACCAACACAAAGTGGCACATAATTGTAAAGTGGAAGGAAAATTTATAAATGGTTTTCAAAATTTTTTACAAATCTGAAAAGTGTGGGGTGCATTTGTATTCAGCTCCCCTGAGTCAATACTTTGTAGAACCCTTTTTTGCTGCAATTACAGCTGCAAGTCTTTTTGGGGATGTCTTCTACCAGCTTTGCACATCTAGAGAGTGATATTTTTACCCATTCCTTGCAAAATAGCTCAAGCTCCGTCAGATTGGATGGAGAGCGTCTGAACAGCAATTTTCAAGTCTTGCCACAGATTCTAAATTGGATCTAGGTCTGGACTTTGACTGGACCATTCTAACACATAAATATGCTTTCATCTAAACCATTCCATTGTAGCTCTGGCTGTATGTTTAGGATCATTGTCCTGCTGGAAGATGAACCTCCGCTCCAGTCTCAAGTCTTTTGCTGACTCCAGCAGGTTTTCTTCTAAGATTGCCCTGTATTTGGCTCCATCCATCTTCCCATCAACTCTGACCAGCTTCCCTGTCCCTGCTGAAGAAAAGCATCCCCACAACATGATGCCTCCACCACCATGTTTCACGGTGGGGATGGTGTGTTCAGGGTGATGTGCAGTTTTCCGCCACACAGCATTTTGCTTTTAGGCCAAAAAGTTCAATTTTGCTCTTGTCTGAGTAGAACACCTTCTTCCACATGTTTGCTGTGTCCCCCACATTTCTTCTCACAAACTTCAAACGGGACTTCTTATGGCTTTTTTTCAACAATAGCTTTCTTCTTGCCACTCTTCCATAAAGGTCAGATTTGTGGAGTGCAAGAATAATAGTTGTCCTGTGGACAGATTCTCCCACCTGAGCGGTGGATCTCTGCACCCCTCCAGAGTTACCATGGGCCTCTTGGCTGCTTCTCTTATTAATGTTCTCCTTGCCCAGCCTGTCAGTTTAGGTGGACGGCCATGTCTTGGTAGGTTTGCAGTTGTGCCATACTCTTTCCATTTTCCGATGATGGATTGAACAGTGCTCTGTGAGATGTTCAAAGCTTGGGATATTTTTTTATAATCTAACTCCTCAAATTTCTCTACAACTTTATCCCTGACCTGTCTGATGTAATCCTTGGCCATCATGATGCTGTTTGTTCACTAAGGTTCTCTAACAAACCTCTAAGGGCTTCACAGCTGTGTTTATACTGAGATTAAATTACACACAGGTGGACTTTATTAAGTAATTAGGTGACTCCTGAAGACAATTGGTGCCACTAGATTTTAGTTAGGGGTATCAGAGTAAGGCTACTTTCACACTGAGGCGGGCCGGCGCTAAAGCGGCGTTATATTTAGCGCCGCTTTACCATCATTTTAGCTGCACTATTCGGGCGCTAACGGGGCGGTTTTAACCCCCTGCTAGCGGCCGGAAAATGGTTAAAACCCGCCTGCAGCACTTTGCCGGCAGGTTTGCAGCGCTGCCCCATTGTTTTCAATGGGAAGGGGCGCTTTAGGAGCGGCAAATACACCGCTCCTATAGCGCTCCAAAGATGCGGCTTGCAGGACTTTTTTGACCGTCCTGCAAGCGCACCGCTCCAGTGTGAATGGAGTGGCTCTTTCAGGGCGCTTTGCAGGCGCTATTTTTTTAGCACTTTAGCGCCTGCAAAGCTCCTCAGTGTTAAAGTAGCCTTAAGGGGGCTGAATACAAATGCACGCCACACTTTTCAGATATTTATTTCTAAAATATTTAAAAAAAAAAAAAAAATTATGATTTTCCTTCCACTTCAAAATGTATGTGCCAACTTGTGTTGGTCTATCACATAAAATCCCAATAAAATGCATTTACATTTTTGGTTGTAACATCACAGAATGTGGAAAATGTCAAGGGGTATGAATACTTTTTCAAGGCACTGTACGTTACTTGGTGTGCATGCAATTCAAATTAAACGTATAGCTTAGGGTGGGTCCATTTTTTAATTTTGTCCAGCTTTAATGTCTTGCCCCGAGTCTGTGTCTGTCACATGTGGTTGATGTATCCATCCTAATTTTCCCTCAAATTTGCAGATTAATTATGGCTTGTTGTCTTCTTGTGCTGTATTATCTGTAACTCAATCCTAAGTATATATATATATATATATATATATATATATATATATATATATATATATATATATATATATATATATATATATATATTTTTTTTTTTAATTTGTAATAAAGCCTCGGGGGCATAAACATATGTGCATTGATTCCCAAGATAAGAAGCTTCCTCCGAGGCCAAATGAATCGGTGTTGTGTTGCAGTCAGATGGCAGTTTTTTCTCCAGTGTAATTCCACACACCGAGCAGACAGCGAGAATGCACAATTCCACAATATCCCCCGTTGTCTTTAGATCCTGATTTTACTACTTAAAGGGGAACTTTACTTTCCTGAAAAATCCATCAAACACATGTAACTGCTACACAAAACATTTTCTAATTTCATGATTTTAAGAGATCTTTCAACTTTTTCCCCATTCACATTTGAAGGGTAACTCCACTTTCGTGGGGAAAAAAAAATGGTGAATTAAAGAAAAAAAAAAATAGCATGTACAATTGAAACTTGTGTCACAACTGTACATGCTATTTTTTTTTCTTCTTCTTTTTATTTTTTTTCTTTAATTCAACATTTTATGTTATCCTTTAAATGTGAATGTTAAATACCTTTCCTTTTGGCGTTTCCTAGACCTTTGCGGTAATATCATGTGACATAAAAATTGCAACTACCACCATTTTTTTTTCTCAAAGGGTCTCTGCTTTCAGCTCTGTAATTTTCTGTGAAATGCATAATGGCTACCTGGAGGCATTTTCTACACAGAACGCCCTCCAGATGTCATTTCCTGCTTGTGTGATTGGCTCACAGATTTTCCCAGCAGTCTACACTAAGATACAAGCCAGATTTCAGGCATCCCCTGCAACAAAAATGTCATTTTTGGTGAGATCCTCCCAATAGGAAATCACATCTAATGCCCCTTACACACAATCCGAAAATCGAACCAATCGTCTGACTTTTTTTCGCTTGAGTAGAAATGGAATAGGTTACTAAAGTTCAGAAAATTCTCGTACGACAGAAAAAAATTTCTGAAGTGGTGTAATGTGTTGTAGTGTATTTGTATTGTATTTTCGGACGACAGCTGTAATGATTAAATGAAAATCGTACGAGAAAAATTTTTGTGCTTGCACCATCGGATAATATCGGATGAACAGTCTTGATCGGCTATCGAAAGCTATGTACCAACGATCAGATTATCATTCCATTGCTTAGAAAGTGGTATTTTTCATCCAATTTTCAGATTGTGTGTACGGGGCATAAAACGATGCAGACCCCTGCAATGTTCCTCATTAGAGCCCTGCAGGTGCAGCAGCTGGTTGATAATTAAGATAATCCCATTAGACTCACTTCTGAACACAGCCAAATTTCCACAGGGAATTCTTCAGAATAGCAAAAGGTAGGAATCTGCAGAAAAGGTTGTTATAATCCTTGCAATGTACAAAGATCACCCAGAGGGGATTGTTTTTCTTTTTTTTTTTTTTTTTTTTTCTCCACAAAAGTTGCATTACACTTTGACCGCTTTCACACTGGGGCGCTTTGCAGGTGCTACAGCTCTAAAAATAGTGCCTGAAACAGCCGCTGCTGTTTCTCCAGTGTGAAAGCCCCGAGGGCTTTCACACTGGAGCGGTGCGCTGGCAGGACGGGAAAAACAGTCCTGCTAGCAGCATCTTTGGAGCGGTGTATACACCGCTCCTTCACCGCTCCTGCCCATTGAAATCAATGGGGCAGCGCGGCTATACTGCCGGCATAACGCTGCTGCAGCGGTGCTTTGCTAGCGGCCGAATAAACAGATGTGGCAGCTGCAGGAAACTAATGAGGAAATCTGCTTGGCCTGCATCCTTTTAGACTGGTTCCTATTGAAAGTATCTCTCCAAAAATTACATTTTTGTTGCGGGTTTGCCTGAAATCTGACTTGTCTCTTAGGCAGACTTCTGGGAAAATCAGTGAGCCAATCACACAAGCAGGAAATTTTGTTTCTGCTTGTCTCTGACGTCCCTTCGGGGTCAAGCTCTCGGTGTCCCCAGCGCGCTTTGCTGGGAAAGGATGTTTTGCAATTCGATCTGCATTGCCAAACATTCAGTGGAGTACAGGGGAGACATTTAGACCCAAAAATAATCACATAGGGGACAAACTCCACTATGTGAAGTCCCCTATGTGATGGAATTAAAAAAAAAGTCAAGTAAAACATTTTTTTTTTTTTTTGCACAAAAATTTGTCACACCCAAGCACATACCACCCCCACATATGCAAACGCTTGACCGTAAACGCATGCGTTGGGGCGCCTAAGTGTGAAAACATAGATTGTGATACACATGTTACATATAGCCACGTATGCCGGAGTGAGAGCAATAATTCTAACACCAGACCACCTCTATAACACTAAACTAATACCTATAAGGGACTTTTGAAGCGTTGCCTATGGAAAATATAGGGTACTGAAGTTTGTCGCCATTTCACGCGTGCACGTAAATTTAAGGTTTGGCATGTTGGGTATCTATTTACTCAGTACAACCTCGTCTTTTATATTTTACCAAAAATGTGGGTACTTTATTGCATTGGTTTGCCCTAAAATTCACGTTAGTGTGTTTTTTCACAGAAATTTGGCGTTTCCTAGATCTTTGCTAGAACTACCACTATTTTTATTCTCAAAGGGTCTCTGCTTTCAGAAAATATATAATATTAGTTTTGTGTGATCTTCAGGCCTAAAATTATTTTTTTAAACTTGTGCAAGAAAACCCACAAAAACAGCCCTGGCAGCGAAAGGGTCAAAATGGTTGTAACCCAAAAAATAAATAAAATCCTGTTCCCTTGGACCCCTTTCACACTGGGGCTCTTTACAGGCGCTACAGTGCTAAAAATAGCGCCTGCAAAGCACCCTGAAAGAGCCGCTGCAGTCTCTCCAATGTGAAAGCCCTGAGGGTTTCGCACTGGAGCGGTGCGCTGGCAGGACGCTGAAAAATGTCCTGCTAGCAGCATCTTTGGAGTGGTGAAGGAGCGGAGTGTATACACCGCTCCTGCCCGTTTAAATCATCGGGGCAGCGCGGCTATACCCCCGGCATAGCGCTGCTGCAGCGGAGCTTTGCGGGCGGTTTTAACCCTTTTTCGGCCGCTAGCGGACGAATAGCGCCTTATAGCAGGTTAAACAGCACTGTGCTTGTGCAGTCTAATCTATCACTCTCTAAGCTATTAAAAAAAAAAAAAAAAAAAAGCCTTTTCCTGTGTGATTCGGTGTGTTTTTTTTTGTGTGTGTACGTGTGTGTGTGTACGTACCACGGTAATCCATGGCTGTAGCCCTTAGATTGGATGAGGAGAGCGGCCGGGAGGTCACGTGATCGGCCATAAAACATGTGAGATCAAGCATCGTTTTTTAAAAACCTTTACACGGTGTAGGATAGATTGATAGAACAGAGGGGCTAGTAGATATTTTTCTTTACCTTTTTACAACCACTTTAAGTGTATAAATACTGGGAGTTAAAAGAGAAGTAAGGGTTTATTTTTATACTTGGGTGGATGCAGCATAGCTCCGATGCTACATCTGTCCCCCGGCGCCTTTA
>NC_133327.1:641618006-641693006 GCF_042186555.1 Aquarana catesbeiana
AGGGATGAATGTTGGAATGCAAGCATCTGTTTGTCTGCAAAAATGGGGAAAAAAAGACACAAACCAGTTCTTTTCTGCGTACACCAACAGGCTCGTTTATTGACCTATAGTACATTGTGGCCCAGGCTGTATCCATCGGTCAGTTTTTCAGACTGATATGAAAGGACCTTTAGACCCCATACACACTATTAGATTTTCTGCAGATTTTTGTCTTCAATTTACCAAATCCATATATTATGAGGTCAAACCTTAAGAGTTGTATGCAATCAGGCAGGCCCTTGCACTACACGGTTTTGGTAAATCTGAAGACAAAAATCTGCAGAAAATCTAATAGTGTGTATGGGGTCTTAAAGTCCCAGCTGGTGTTTCATGTGGTTGGCATGTTTAAAGGATAAGTTCACCTTTTGGAACGGGTTTCATGTTCCACCGATTCTGGGGAGAAGTTCCGTGCACTAGCTCTCACTTTTTGAAATCGTTGCGGCCATGCGGGGCTCCGCCCACACAGCCGCATCATTCATTCACACAGCTCTGTGTGTGAATGAACTACAAGTCCCAACAGCCTTTGCGGCGGTCAGTTTGCAGTTCTCAATAAACTACCATGGAGCTGTGGAGCACCGTGGTAGTACATTGATGCTCCCAGTTCATGTATCTGCCTGCCGTATGGGATGTACAGGTACACAGATATACTGACAGATCTGAAGGAGAGCTGCACCAGCGGTCTTCTGATTGCTGGTACAATGCTTTTACAGGCTGCAAAATAAATAAATCGATGCACTTTTTTTTTTTTTTTTTTTTTTACCTGCAAATAAATGTGCATTTATTGTTTTTTTTGTTTGTTTGTTTGTTTGTTTTTTTTTTCTAAAAAGTGAACTTATCCTTTAACTGCTTCCGGACCACCCCACGCATATATACTGTGGCATGGCAGCCCTTCGTACCTGTAATTTTTCAGCAACCCGCTCCTGCTGTCATTGGTCACAGCGGGAAGCAATCAGCGGGTGCCGCTGATCATTCCGCTGATCGTTCCCGAGGCAGACAGAGCAGCTTATGTAAACAAGGCAGATCGCCATTCTGTCAGAGGAAGATGGAGATCTTGTGTTTTTGCTAAGCAGGGACACCGATTTCTCTCTTCCCCCAGACAAAGCACCCCCGCCCCCCCCCCACAGTTAGCAAGGATCCCCTAGGAGCACATTTAGCCCTTTAATGGCCCTTTCTGCCAGTGTCATTAGTACAGTAACATTGCATTTTTTAGCACTGGTCTCCAGAAAGTGTCACTTCGTGTCAGATTTATCCGCCGCAATCCTGTTAAAAATTGCTGATCGCCGCCATTACTAGTAAAAAAAAAAAAAAAATTCCGTAAATATATCCCATAGTTGGTAGATGGTATAACTTTTGCGCAAAACAATCAATATACACTTATTGGGATTTTTTTTTTTTTACCAAAAATAAGTAGCAGAATATATATTGGCCTAAATTGATTTATAAATTTGAGTTTTTACATTTTTTTATGTTATTGGCGTGTTTTTATAGCAGAAAGTTAAAAAAATAATTAAATAATATATATATAATTAAAAATGCCATAAATCTATCCCCTATTTTGTAGACGCGATAACTTTTGTGCAAACCAATCAAACGCTTATTGGGAATTTTTTTTTTACCAAAAGTAGCAGAAAGCATATATATATTTCAAAATATATATATGAAATATATAAATGTCTTTTTTTTGTTCATAGCGCAAAACATAAAAAACGCAGATTTTATTTGGGTGCAATGTCGGTTACAAAGTAACGCAGTGCCGTACAGCAAAAAATGGCCTGGTCATGAAGGGGGGTAATCTTCCGGAACTGAAGAGGTTGATCGATGTTGGTAATGCTTAGAACAGTGGAGAGCTTTGTCCTTCCATGATTCTCTTTAAGTTTTTTTTTAAGTGTGGGAACGGCATTAAAGGGCACCACCTGCGCATTCAACGTGCTGCCAAGCATCTTGCCTTCTGAGTTTGAAATATGTTTCGCATTGAGCCAGCCAGCCGCATCACCGACAATAACAAAGGCCTTGTACAAACATCATTACACAATCTAATGAACTGTAAAATTTCACTTAACAGTCGTGGATGGGCGTGTCGTTTTTCCAGCCTCTGTGAATAAAACAAACATACTGTAGGGCTGATTGTCACTAAACATTAGCTGTCCTCTGTGTAGGTCACAATGAGTGCTGGAAAGGCTTGGTTTTTATATACAGGCTAATTCAATAAGGCAGAGTAAAGCATCCATCCATTGAAGCCAATCAGACTTAAGCTTACATGTCAGCTACCTAAAAAGATTTTTGATTGGTTGTTATTTCTGCTCTCCTCTTAGTGAATACTGGTGTCTGTGCATGTGTTGAATATCAAGTCTGATTAAAGTGACCTCCTGTCTGGTGTGAAGACCAGAAAACAGCTTAAAAATGTATGTACTGAGATATTTGGTTTTTTGCTTTTCTTGTCCTGCATGAATGACATGAGCTCCCTTCATTCATCTGATGCATGGCAGATTCGGCGTCCTTCGAATTCCTTTACGCAAACTCCGAACTTGTGCCCTTTTTATTCTCCAATTAGATGAAAGCCGGGTCATTCCTGTTCCGCAGCTCCGCCTCTTTGCTACACGAGCTGCTGTAATGCAATGACCCAGCCTACAGCTCATTGGAGGAGAAGGTCAAAGTTTGGATAGAGATGAATTCGAAGGAGGGGCTTCATTATGAATGGGCTTCCAACGCACCACGATGATCGAAAAAACATGTATGAACTTTTTTTCTGAACTCGGCACACCACAACATGCAGAATGCTTTGTAGTCTACTGTACTGTAGTAAGCTGGGGTGCCATTCACAATGAATGGCGGCACATTGCATCACACATAGAGCAGGTGCATTGGCATGAGTAGTGGCAACATGCGTTTGGGCACATGTTACTGCAACCCACAAGTGTAAATTGGTTTCTCATTGCATTTGGTACTTGCTTAGACTGTCCTACAGAAACCTTTTACTTGTACTTGAAGTGATACTAAAGTCTCAGTTTTTTTTCTTCATTTAAAAATATCAAACATGTCATATTTACCTGCTCTGTGCAGTGGTTTTGCACAGAGCAGCCCAGATCCTCCTCTAATTGGGTCCCTCATCGGCACTCCTGCCAAGTGCCCCCCACAGCAAGCAGTTTGCCATGGGGGCACCCGAGCCACCGCTCTGTCCATTCATGTTCAGCCCCACCTCTCTCTCTCTCTCTCTCTCTCTCTCTCTCTCTTTCTCTCTTTCTCTCTTTCTCTCTTTCTCTGTCTCTCTCTCTTTCTCTCTTTCTCTCTTCTTTCTCTCTTCTTCTCTTTCTTTCTCTCTTTCTTCTTTCTTTCTTTCTTTCTTTCTTCTTTTTTTTCTCTTGCTTTTTTTTTTTTTTTTCTCGCTTTTTTTTTTTTTTTTTCTCGCTTTTTTTTTTTTTCTCGCTTTTCTCTTTCTTTTTTTCATTGGCTCAATGACGTGAGCCAATGGCTGTCTCAGCCAATGTGGAGGGAAAGTCCCGGGCAGCCGAGTCTCTCCTGCAACATCGCTGGATCGAGAGGGAGCTCAGTTAAGTATTAGGGGGGCTGAGGGGGGATGCTGCACAAAGAAGGTTTTTTTTATCTTAATGCATAAAGATAAATAAAACCTCCTGATTTTACAACCACTTTAAAGGAAAAGTATCCTTTTTATTTATTTTTAATTTTACTCCCAGGTGGCCGAGTACATATTGCACCCTGTTGTCTCCTAAACACCCTTCCTAATGTTTGGATGTGGACCCCCACCCCATTTTAAAGCCTAAATTATGGGTGTTCCTGTTGGAGAAGGTACAGCCAGCATTAGGCTGAGTGATCTGTCAACTACTATATTATGAATGAACAGTCAGCGCTGCTTGTGTAATCATAATAGCAAAAGATCACTCAGAGCTTCTCCTCCGTGTGATGTATCTGCCAGTGCCCTACATGTGTAAAAGCAGCCGCAGATAAATTGCACAAATCCGCAGCTCTGAGTCATCTTTTACTGTTATGAATAAACAAGCAGCGCTGATCATACATTTAAAACCGTGACAGATAAGGCACACAGCACCGCAGTGCTTGGTTATCAGAGGCTGCTTGTTTACATACTCAGCCTGGTTGATGGATCGCATCTAGGGTTGCCACCTCCATCCCTTTAACCACTTACAGACGGGAAGATTTACCCCCTTAATGACCAGGCCATAATTTGCGATTCGGCACTGCGTCGCTTTAACTGACAATTGCACGGTCGTGTGACACTGTACCCAAACAAAATTGGCATCCCCCCCCCCCCCCCCCCCCCCCCCCCCACAAATAGAGCTTTCTTATGGTGGTATTTGATCACTTCTGCAGTTTTTATTTTTTGTGCTATAGACAAAAAAATACAATTTAGAAAAAAAAAAAGATTTTTTTGCTAGAATATCCAAAAAAATAATAAACTAATTTCTTCATCGGTTTAGCCCAATATCTATTCTTCTACATATTTTTGGTAAAAAAAAAATCGCAATAAGCGTATATTGATTGGTTTGCGCAAAAGTTATAGGGTCAACAATATAGAGGATAGATTTATGGCACTTTTATTAGTTTTTTTTTTTTTTTTTTTTTTTTTTTACTAATGGCAGCCAGCCACCCGCGATCACTCCACAGAGAGCCAGAACGGGGATCTGTCATTGTAAACAGATTCCCCTAGTGATCAGTAACCGCGATCTCTCTCTGTACTCCCAGTCAGTCCACCCCCCCCCACAGTTAGAAACACCTCCCTAGGACACACCCCTTGGTCGCCCCCTAGTGTTAACGCCTTCCCTGCCAGTGTCATTTATACAGTAATCAGTGGCTATTTTTAGCTCTGATCATTACAATTGTCACTGGTCCCAAAAAAGTGTCACTTAGACCCCTTTCAAACTGGAGGAGTTTTTCAGGCGCTATAGCACTAAACATAGCGCCGAGTGCTTTCACACTGGGGCGCTGCGCTGGCAGGATGTCAAAAAAAAGTCCTGCAAGCAGGTTCTTTGAGGCACTTTAGGAGCGGTGTATACACCGCTCCTAAAGCGCCCTTGCCCATTCAAATCAATGGGCAGCGGCACTTTGCGGGCCTGTTTTAACCCTTTATTCGGCCGCTAGCGGGGGTTAAAACTAAAAACCAAAACTAGCAGCGCTTTACCGCCAACGCCCCTGTGAAAGGGCTCTTAAGGTCAGATTTGTCCGCCGCAATGTCGCAGTCCCGCTAAAGATCGCTGATCACCGCCATTACTAGTAAACAAAATAAATTTAAAACTGATCAAAATGCCATAAATATATCCCCTATTTTGTAGACGCTATAACTTTTGCGCAAACCAATCAATGTATGCTTATTGCAATTAAATTTTTTTTTTTTTTTTTTACCAAAAATATATAAAAGAATACATATTGGCCTAAACTGATGAAGACTTTTTTTTTTTTTTTTTTTTTTACATTTTTTTTGGGAGGGAATATTTATTATAGCAAAAAGTAAAAAATATTGTTTATTTTTAAAAATTGTCGCTCTTTTTTTGTTTATGGAGCAAAAATAAAAACCGCAGAGGTGATCAAATACCACCAAAAGATAGCTCTATTTGTGGGACAAAAAGGACATAAATTTTGTTTGTGTACAATGTCGCATGACCGCGCAATTGTCCATTAAAGCGACGCAGTGCCGTATCGCAAAAAAAATGGCCTGGGTTAAATCCTTCCGGGGCTGATTTGGTTAAGTTGTGTGTTTTTTTTTTTTTTTTTTTTTTTTTTTTTGTTTTTTGTTTTTTGTTTTTTGTTTTTTGTTTTGTTTTTGTTTTTTGTTTTTTTTAACTAAAATTTTGTGTTTACGATCGTAATTAATCTTCATGCCTAATGCCTTCACATTAGGGTGTTGTAGGTTTATTCATGTTTTATTTTTCCCCTGAGATAAAGTGATTTGGGAATAGTGCCGTGCTCTATTGATCTGTGTGAACTTCGATAATAGGTCTGCTTTAAATGTCGCTCCAGTGTTTGTTATACTCGGAGGTATCATACGCACAGTTTGCTGTCCCATATTGTCAGCAAGTAACGTTGTGTTTGTTGCTGTGTATTGATCTTTTGTGTTCTATAGAAGGGCTCTATGTGGGAACAGAATTTAGTCAAAAGAAAATGTCTCCTGTAGGGTAAATATTCCCTATCTTTTTGACATTGGTTCTCCAATTCGTACAACGGTCATTGTATCCCCCATGCATAAAACCAATTCTGCAAAGTCTGGTGTGTAAGAAAAAATCTTTATTTTTAGCAGGGTGGATTTGATTTATATCAACTCTATTTAAATCACTAGTAAAAAGGCTTGACTTAAATCATAATTTTTAAAGAGTGACTGTCATCTCTGACCCGCTGTTGACTCAGCGACAGTCCTATTCACTTTAATGGGAGGGCTGGTGATGCAGCAGTGACACAGAAAGGTGAGGGACGTGGCGGCAGCAGGTGAGTGGATGCCCGCTAACAGGCACTGCCATGATGGATGTGAAATGACAGGTGTACTTTAGATGGAAGGACTCATTCTTGCTGGTAGTTAGAATCTTTATTATTTGCAAACAAAATGAAGGTTTCCTATTTCGAATAATAAGCTGTCAGGTTAGTAAAACAGCGATAAACAAACCGATTCAATCATAAAGTTTGTAGTGTACATAGATTTGCAAAACAATGGGATAAAGGAAGATTCCTGAACTTTTTTTTGTCTCATGGTTGGTGTGAAATTGTGTGAATGCATCAATGTAGTGCATGTTATCTTAGTTTGCAGAGCTTGGATTCATTGAATGAGTTTACCAAAAATGTAAATATTGCAGAATATACAGCCTCATGCTACATAACTAAGCTCCATTTCATGCTGAATTAACTAAATTATTAATGTATGTATAAATTATTAGTACTTCTTTACAGCAGCGGTTAAACTTACACATATATTCATTTAAATAATTTTTTCACTTTAAAGTCAGCCGCTAGCGCTGCATATTTTGTTTACTCTAAATTAATGTATCTTGAATAGAAAACTATCTTTAGATTTTTTTTTTTTTTTACTCCAAAAGCATTTTAATAAAAAAAAATTTCATATAAAAAATCAAAAAAATCCAAATATAAATTTTTGATTGATTTTTATCCACCCTGATTTTTAGTCTTAAAGTGCAAGTTCACATTTTTAGAAAAAGTGAATGAACACTATACTATACTCCCTCTACGCTACCTCTCCTCGCTGTACTTTTTCCTCCATGGGCGATGAGCTGTCAGTGGTCTAAAGATTTAAAATCCCCGCTCTTCTTTTTTTTTTTTATTTTGCTGGACTTCTGTGACTGATAATAGCGATTGGTTGGTGCAGACATAGAATCACTCTGGTCCATTCTGAAAGCGACTCTTAACCACCTCAATACCGGGCACTTTCACCCCCTTCCTGCCCAAGCCATTTTTCAGTTTTCAGCGCTGTTGCACTTTGAATGACAATTGCGCGGTCATGTTACACTGCACCCTAATGAAATTTTTATCATTTTTTCCCCACAAATAGAGCTTTCTTTTGGTGGTATTTGATCACCTCTGTGTTTTTTATTTATTGCGCTATAAACAAAAGAAGAGGGACAACCCAATATTTTTTGCTATAATAAAATATCCAATTTTTTTTTTTTTTTTAACAAATTTTTTTCCTCAGTTTAGGCCGATATCTATCCTTCTACATATTTTTGGTAAAACAAAATTGTGGAAAAGGTGAAATAACCCTTGAAATGATTTCCATGATAACAGGAAGACCCTTAAAGGGGTTGTAAAGGCTGAAGGTTTTTTTTTATCTTTAATGCGTTCTGTGTGCAGCAGCCCTTCTAATACTTACCTGAGCCTCGTCTTTGTCCATCGATGTCCATGAGCTTCTCGGCCGCCCGGGACTCCATCCTAAGAGACCCAGCAGCAGCGCCATCCCTGTCAAAGTCAGTTCGCCAATCAGGAGAGAGAGGGGGCAGGGCTGAACCACAGCTCTGTGTCTGAATGGACAATGTGCTTGCTGTGGGGGCATTTAACAGAAGGGAGGGGCCAGGAGCACCGAAGAGGGACCTGAGAAGAGGAGGATCGGGGTTGCTCTGTGCAAATCCACTGCAATAGAGCAGGTAAGTTCTTTGTGTTGCTTCCTTTCCCGGAGACTCGCTGTCCTCCGGCACCCGCCCATCATTAGTGAAACCCAGAACTTAGACATGTCTATATAAACAAGGCTTATCTCATTTGTAAAAGAGGGGAAGGAACCGATCCTGTGTCTCTGCAAAGCAGGGACTACAATCGATCTCTCTGCTAGTGTTACGCAGCACACTGTGTACACAAACACTGGCTAGGCACACATTTAACCCTTTGATCACCCCTGATGTTTAACCCCCTTTCCAGCCAGTGTCATTAGTACAGTGCATATTTTTAGCACTGATCACTGTATTCGTGTCAGTGTCTGATTATCGCAGTCCCGCTATAAGTCGCCTATCGCCACCATTACTAGTATAAAATGAATAAAAATTCCATAAATCTATCCCATAGTTTGGTTTACACAAGGCGTTATAGTGTCTACAATCAATATACGCTTAGTGCTGGATCTCAAAAAATGGCCTGGTCATTAAGGGGGGGTAAATCTTCCAGAAGTCATGTGGTTAACACAATACTAAATAGAAAAACTAAACTGTATTTAATTTTTAATTTTCAAAGTGATTGCATTCATCTATCCATGTCTCCACGAGTTATTTTGTCAATTCAAACCCCCCCCCAGCATTTCCAACCAATGCCATCATGAACAAGGGAGTTGAGTCGTGTACTAAATGGAAATGACTACCTGCGCTTCATGTCCCAGTGGCTAAGGAGACTGCTGCAGCCTGGAGTAATGTAGCTTTTACTGTCTGGAATTCATCTGTCCTTGGCTCAGGCATGCAGACAGGAGGGTGTGCTTAGCTGAGAAAGCCCTTCCTCCACATAAAGAGAAAACAAATGCCCATGAAGACTCCTGGGATGTATGACATTATTTTAGCCTAGGCCAGAAACAAGGAAGCAACTGAAGAAATGTGAAAAACAAAAAAAAAAAGAGGGTGAAAAAAAGGTTAAAATAAGTAAATCCAATATACAAGACAAAACAGTCACTTCCAGCGCTAAGGAGTCTTCTGATAAAAAGCAACAGGACATCGATTTTCAAGAACTAGGTGGATGCTGCCCTCCTCAGATGGGGTAATCCGATAGAAACTACAAAGACAAAACAAAAATAGAAGGCACCTAGTGCATTACCAAAAGCATTTTTATTGGATCGTAAAATCAGTAAAAAAAAAATGGGTACTCGCAATGTTGCAACTCTCAATGAGCCATAAAACTACACAAAGTTGAATGGTGCGGACACATGTCGGATCACATAAAAAAGGTGGGTAAAACTGATGCGTTTTGGGGGCGCACCCCCTTCCTCAGAGCTAAGCTTCCTTAGGAAGGTATTATTGGTAATTATTATAAATATTTATCAAGGGTAGCAGCATAAAGATTAAACAGTTCATGTCAATTGTGAGAGTTAAAGTAGTTGTAAACCCCATTCATGAAATCTAACCTGGGCACATATATCTGCAGTGTTTACTTATCTCTCTCCAAAGCTCTAAGTCCCGTGTCTTTCTGCTACTCCGTTCTTCTGTTATCAGCGGGGTCACTAATGACAGGTTCTCCAACACAGGAGATAAAAGCAGCTGGAAATTTGTGTCAGGGAGGGAACTTAGAAATAAGCAGAGAGCTTGTCTATTCACAGCACGGCTCTGCAAGTTTTTGTTCCTCTGCCTATGTGGAGGGGGTGTGTGTGTCATTCCACCAATCAGCTGTCACACAGTGTATGCCAAGACTCCCCTCCCACTGCTGAAACAGGAAGAAAATTTCTAACACGATGTCCACTTTCTAAAGAGTATAGAAAACTGAAGACAGTAGATATACATGTAAAACTTACGTAGGGAGATTTGTTTCATCTTTGTGTATCATTTGAGACTGTTCACTTCACTGGGTGTATGTGAGGGTTTACAACCACTTAAGCCCCTTCAGCCCGGAAGTATTCACCCACTTCCTGACCAGGCCATTTTCTGCGGCACGGTGTCGCTTTAACTGACAGTTGCGAGATCGTGCGGTGCGGTACACAAAAAAAATTGATGTCATTTTTTTCTCCCACAAATAGCTTTCCTTTGGTATTTGATCACCTTTTGCGGTTTTTATTTTTTGCGCTATAAACAAACAGCGAGCCACAATTGTGAAAAAAACAAAACCTTTTTTACTTTCTGCTATAAAACATTCCCCCCAAAATAAAATGTAAAAAAAAACGAATTTCTAAATCAATTTAGGCCAATATGTATTCTGCTATTTATGGTAAAAAAAATTCCCAATAAGCGTTTGGTTTGCACAAAAGTTATCACGTCTACAAAATAGGGGATAGATTTATGGCATTTTTAATATATACGGTACCGTATTTATCGACTTATAACACGCACTTTTTTCCCCTTAAAATCAGGGGAAAATCGCGGGTGCGTGTTATACGCCGATCTCCTGCGATCCTGAGCTGACAGATCTAAAAAATCGCCGACCACGATTTGAAAATGGCGCCGCCGGCGCCGAAATACACAGAGCCGGTCCTCCCCTCTTCTCGGCCACTTTCGGCTTCACTCGACGCCGCCCGAACCTAGCCGAGTGTACTCGGCTAGGTTCGGATAGCTCCGCTCACAGTCACGCCCATCCCGGGCGAGACTATGAGTGGAGCCGAAAGTGAACGAGAGCCGCCGAGAAGAGCTGAGGACCGGCTCTGTGTATTTCGGGGGCCGGCGGCGCCATTTTCAAATCGCGGCCGGTGATTTTGAAGCCCAATATGGCAGGGGATCACTGGGGCAAGGCTGCACTGAGAAGGCTGCAATGATGGGCATTTAAATGTACCGTATTTATCGGCGTATAACACGCACCCCAAGTTTAGGAGGGAATTTTAAGGAAAAAAACTTTTAGGAGGGAAGTTTAAGGAAAAAAAACTTACATTTAAATGCCCATCAATGCAGCGTTATCGGTGTCCATCTGCAGCCTTGTCAGTGCATCCTTGCCCCAGTGCAGAATTGTCAGTGCCGCCTTGTCAGTGCAGCTTTGCCCCAGTGCAGAATTGTCAGTGCAGCCTTGTCAGTGCAGCTTTGCCCCAGTGCAGAATTGTCAGTGCAGCCTTGTCAGTGCAGCTTTGCCCCAGTGCAGCCATGTCCCCAGTGGTCAGTGCAGCCATGTCCCCAGTGGTCAGTGCAGCCATGTCCCCAGTGGTCAGTGCAGCCATGTCCCCAGTGGTCAGTGCAGCCATGTCCCCAGTGGTCAGTGCAGCCATGTCCCCAGTGGTCAGTGCAGCCATGTCCCCAGTGGTCAGTGCAGCCATGTCCCCAGTGGTCAGTGCAGCCATGTCCCCAGTGGTCAGTGCAGCCATGTCCCCAGTGGTCAGTGCAGCCATGTCCCCAGTGCAGCCATGTCCCCAGTGCAGCCATGTCCCCAGTGCAGCCTTGTCCCCAGTGCAGCCTTGTCCCCAGTGCAGCCATGTCCCCAGTGCAGCCATGTCCCCAGTGCAGCCATGTCCCCAGTGCAGCCATGTCCCCAGTGCAGCCATGTCCCCAGTGCAGCCATGTCCCCAGTGCAGCCATGTCCCCAGTGGTCAGTGCAGCCTTGTCCCCAGTGGTCAGTGCAGCCTTGTCCCCAACATACACCGCCGCCGACATACACAAGTTACACTGTGTATTTTTAAATATGGCGCCGCAGAGTTCGGAGGGACTCGGGGGCGCTCGTTCAGCTGAACGAGCGCCGCCGAGAACACAGTGACTGGGCGGAGCCGAGATACACATAGCCGAGGGTTCTCGGCTCTTCTCGGCGCCGTTCAGTCACGCCCAGTCCCTATGATGGACAAAACAGAGGTCCAATGGCAGGACTGGGCGGGACTGTGAACGGCGCCGAGAACCCTTGGCTATGTGTATCTCGGCTCCGCCCAGTCACTGTGTTCTCGGCGGCGCTCGTTCAGCCGAGTCCCTCCGAACTCCGCGGCGCCATATTTAAAAATACCCGCTATGTGAATGTCAGCGGCGATCGCTCCGATAGTTCACAAAATAGCGGGGATCGACGTATAACACGCACCCACGATTTCCCCCTGATTTTAAGGGGAAAAAAGTGCGTGTTATACGCCGATAAATACGGTAATTTTTTTTCCCTTCAACTTCCCTCCTAAAAGTTTTTTTTCCTTAAAATTCCCTCCTAAACTTGGGGTGCGTGTTATACGCCGATAAAAACGATTATATATATATATATATATATATATATATATATATATATATATATATATATATATATATATATATATATATATATATATATATATATATATATATATATATTGTGTATGTATAGTTGTGCTCATAAGTTTACATACCCTGGCAGAATTTATGATTTCTTGGCCATTTTTCCGAAAATATGAATAACACAAACTTTTCTTTCACTCATAGTTAGTGTTTGGCTGAAGCCATTTAATATCAATCAACTGTGTTTACTCTTTTTAAGTCATAATCACAAAAAAAACTACACAAATGACCCTGATAAAAAGTTTACATACCCCAGTTCTTAATGCTATTGCCCCCTTTAACATCAATGACAGCTTGAAGTCTTTTGTGGTATTTGTGGATGAGGCTCTTTATCTTATCAGATGGTAAAGCTGTCCATTCCTCTTGGCAAAAAGCCTCCAGTTCCTGTAAATTATTGGGCTGTCTTGCATGAACTGCACGTTTGAGATCTCCCCAGAGTGGTTCAATGATATTGAGGTCAGGAGACTGAGATGGCCACTCCAGAACCTTCACTTTATTCTGCTGTAGCCAATGACAGGTTGACTTGGCCTTGTGTTTTGGATCATTGTCATGTTGGAATGTCCAAGTACATCCCATGCACAGCTTCCTGGCTGATGAATGTTCCTCCAGTATTTTTTTAATAACATACTGCATTCATCTTGCCCCGCTTGTGCGACTTGGGACTGCAAAGTCACATGACAAGTCGTACCCCAGGATTTCCATTGAGTACTGTTCATATCTGTGCGACTTCCAAGCAGTCCCTGCACTACTTTGGTCCGATTTTGATGCGACTTGAGGACATAGGCATCGCTTCAAGTCGCGTCAGTTGCTCTACTTTTAGGGCTTACAAGTGCGAAAGGGGTCTAAGTTCCAATTTAAGATGGTCTTGCAGTGCCACTTGGTGGTAAAATCTTATGTTGCAATTTAACCCTAAACTGCAATGGTTCTCCGCTATACTTTTCGATGATCAGAATCCAATTTTGGTTCCGTGCTTTAATTTTTTCTTTAACTTTGAAGTGTTGTAAAGTCGTGCTGCGTTTGATTTCCACCTCTGAACCATTCATGCAATGTTTAATCAGCCCAATCATTCATATAATATCATTGCCACAAAGGTCCTGCTTATCTTACACATTCATTACTGTAGGCGTCTTTCATCCCTACCCCAGCTAGTGAAAAGAAGCGAGCCAATAGAGAGCTGTACATTACCTGCCTTGGTAATGATCCCTTGAATTAGAAGTAGCTGCAATTAGAATGTGTTGTGTTAGTGAGAGGGAAAGATTGCTTTTGAGAACAGTTTTTGAATCTTTTTAAAGTAGAGGTGGAAACTTCACAAAATCGAGGAATAGATTTACAAAATAGAAGTTCTGATCATAAATTGTCACCATCCCCCGCACACCAGAAATGACATTCTTCTACTGATTGCTGAAATAGAAGAGAAGATAACCAAGAGATGGAGTAAAGCTTGATTTTGATTTATCAACAGCCATGTAGTTTTATCTTACTCAAAGCATTTTATTGTTCCTGAGAATATATTATTTCATATACCGCTAAAGCACTTTAACCACTTGCCCTCCGGAAGGTTTTACTCCCTTCATGACCAGGCCATTTTTTGCTATTCTATAATAAAAAAATTCTACTTTCTGTTATAAAACAAATCCAATAAAAATTGAAAAAAACAAACATAAAATTTTCATGAATTTGGGCGAAAATGTGTTCTGCTGCATGTCTTTGGTAAAAAAAAATATAAAATCACAATAATTGTATATTTGGTTTGCGTGGCCCTTTTTACTGCTCGGTGAGAGTTCTACTCACTACATCACTGTGTCACCCATTTTACGAAGCGATCTTACTGTTTTTGTTTTTTTTTTTTATCACCCTGAGCTGTGACAATTCACAGCACAGATGGGGCAGCGGGCAAAACACATGGCAAAAAAAGAAAAATAAATATTAAAAACCCAAAAACTGACGGGTTATAATCTAACATTTCTGGGAGAAAAAAAGGTTTGCCTTTAGTTTTACTGTAAAGCTGAACTCCATGTGTATGGATCTGTATTGCAAGCTTACAATGGTCCAGCTGGGCTCAATGTGAATTTCTGCGGTGTGGAATTTTTTATTTAGAAACCTATCTGTCCAAGGGGCTAAATTGGGGTCTCGATCTACTTGTCTTGATAGATATATAGATATATCTATATATCTATCAAGACAAGTAGATCGAGACCCCAATTTAGCCCCTTGGACAGATAGGTTTCTAAATAAAAAATTCCACACCGCAGAAATTCACATTGAGCCCAGCTGGACCATTGTAAGCATGCAATACAGATATAAATATATCTCTATCTATATATAATATAAAAACACAGTGGAACCTCAGATTGCGAGTAACACAGTTCATGAGCGTTTCGCAATGCGAACACTTTATTTTTAAAAATCGTAACTCGGTTTGCCAGTGTCGTCTCGCAAAACGAGCGCGATTCAGGCCAAAGCGCGTGCAGTTCCGCGTTTGGCCTGAGGTGGGAGGGCGCCAGAGCCGAGCTGCGCTAATCGCAGCCAATCGGCGCCGTTCGGAAATGCACTTAAAGGCCTTTCATAAAGGGACTTAAAGTGTTGCTAAAACCACAAATGGCAGCCCACAACAGTAAAATCAGTTTGTATATGCAGTAACGCATGCTTGTTATACTCACTGTGGAACCTAAGAGGTTAACTCACCGCAGTGTGTAAAAAGGCTGTTTTGATCCGGTCTTCTCTAGTCCTCCCCTTCTTCCGCTATCCCCTGTCCATCTGTTGATAGTACAGAGCCTTTGGAGTCACTCTGCACATGCTCAGTTTGTTGGGTATTGCTAGAGTTTTTCTTTTTCCCCGGAAGGGTGCATGTGATCAGCACAGGGTCAATCGGCACTGTCCAGACAGAGGGTCAGGGGTCCCCCAGCCTCATAGGAGAGTCAGAAGAGGATGAAAACTCCTACAAGCTTTAACCAGACACTGATAGAAGTCACAAGACTCCTATGTACTGCTGATGAGAAGTTATTAAGCAGTTTATATTTACTAAAACCATTGCATTTCTGTGTACTGTGGGAGACCAGATATAGTGAATGCCGGGTCCTGGGTTTATCGCTTTCCTAATCAATTTGCATACTAATAAAAAATACGACCCATCTCTGTTTTTAAGGCCTACTACATTTGATTTTGTGTAGAATTCTGGTACAGAATAGAGCATATCCTTGTTTATGAGGACGCCAACCGTGAGGTATTTACTCACTAGCCCTTCCCATTCAAAATATGTGCCAAGTGTTTCCTGACAACCCTGGAAAGCCGAGCAGTGTTGTTTGAGCACATGGCAGCAACCACAAAAACTGTGATGTCTGTGTTCCCAAGCAACCTTAAGATGCCAATTAGACAATTTGAATAGATTATGTTGCTCATGTTGCTAAATATTAGGTGCCAAACGTACAAGTGTACCTGTCGCTTAAAACCAAGGAGGAAGCCATTGTGTGGCCTCAACAAATAGTCTGTAATATGGGCAGTGTACGTGGTGGCCTCGCATTGTTCTTTTTTTCAGCATGGGAATGCGTCTTCTGAAATCCAAGTCTCAGACTTGTTTGTAAATTGGTGAATTGGAAAGCTGGTGGTAGGGCAGGGTGCAATTGTTGACTTTTGTGCCTCCCACACTAGAATGGGAAGGTGTAGAGTCCTGGACTAAACTGCAGTATGCCGGTGCAGCATTTGTGGTCTGATCCAGGGAGGCCATTGATATATTCATAGCAGAAGGGTTCAAGAAAGAGCCGCATGGTTTTCATGGTGGTGCAGAAAGGAACAGGAGTGACCTGCTTAGATGGCAGAGATATGATGGCAACACAGACTCCTGTCTTCATTTCTGGTAGATCGAACGTCTCCCCCAATAACTCCAGTGGGTGCCTTTTATTAGCAAGTAAACAAATTCTTGATTTGAATATCTGACAGGTGTGACTTTTTTCTATGAATGACGCAGTGTGGTTGATGTACTAAAACCGCTGTGCATGGTAGCCAATTGGCTCCCTGTTACAAGCAGTGGGAGGGGCAGTCCCCTCTCATTTTCTGTTTTGGCTTTGAGACAGGAAGTGAAGAAAAATCTCTCCAATGGGATGGCAAAAGAAACTGTCAGGGATTCTAACCCTCCCTTACTATATCCAAAATGAAAACAAAAGGTTTGCTTGTAGTTCTATAAAGTTTTTATAGAGCTTTAAACCGGTTGCACCAGACTTTGTTGTAAGTTGCAGGGAGATCAGATTACACACCCTGTGGAGGTATAGTGCCCCATCATTGGTGTCAGTGGGAGGAATATTGCCTCATCATTTGTATTAGTGGGAGTTGTAGTGCTCCCTTGCTGGTGTGAGTGGCAGGAATGGCGCTCCCTTGCTGGAGCCAGTTGCAGGAATGGCGCTCCCTTGCTTGTGCCAGTGGCAGGAATGGTGCTCCCTTGCTGGTGCCAGTGGCAGGAATGGTGCTCCCTTGCTGGTGCCAGTGGCAGGAATGGTGCTCCCTTGCTGGTGCCAGTGGCAGGAATGGCGCTCCCTTGCTGGTGCCAGTGGCAGGAATGGCGCTCCCTTGCTGATGCCAGTGGCAGGAATGGCGCTCCCTTGCTGGTGCCAGTGGCAGGAATGGCGCTCCCTTGCTGGTGCCAGTGGCAGGAATGGCGCTCCCTTGCTGGTGCCAGTGGCAGGAATGGCGCTCCCTTGCTGGTGCCAGTGGCAGGAATGGCGCTCCCTTGCTGGTGCCAGTGGCAGGAATGGCGCTCCCTTGCTGGTGCCAGTGGCAGGAATGGCGCTCCCTTGCTGGTGCCAGTGGCAGGAATGGCGCTCCCTTGCTGGTGCCAGTGGCAGGAATGGCGCTCCCTTGCTGGTGCCAGTGGCAGGAATGGCGCTCCCTTGCTGGTGCCAGTGGCAGGAATGGCGCTCCCTTGCTGGTGCCAGTGGCAGGAATGGCGCTCCCTTGCTGGTGCCAGTGGCAGGAATGGCGCTCCCTTGCTGGTGCCAGTGGCAGGAATGGCGCTCCCTTGCTGGTGCCAGTGGCAGGAATGGCGCTCCCTTCTTGGTGCCAGTGACAGGAATATTTCCTTTTATCAGTGGGAGAAATTGTACCCCAGGAGCCAGTAAAAGGCACGTAAAAGACCCCCAGTTTGGAGACCAATGCGCTGAGGCATGACTCCTCCCCCTTGAGCACAGCTCATGTGGCATAATGTGGCCCTGTCTGGAGTTGCCCAACCTTTTTTCATAAAACATTGCTGGGTCCTTTTTTCTTTGTCCATACAAGCCACATCATTCATATACTAAGAGCTGTACTCTTCAGGATCGCTGGAAGCCGCCATAAGTACGGCTCCCCATAGATTACATTTAACTAGGATATAAAGTGCCTTTCGCACTATACACAGTGCAGGCGGCCATCATGGAATAAACCAAAGTTCCATCATATTTGTAGGATCTCTGTAATACTATGGCTGTAAGATGGTGACGTGAATAATTGCAGGGATTGAAGCTCCCAGGCTATAAAAAAAGTACAGGGACTCTATAATTTCTTGGGAATTCCATTTTCAGCTAAAATAGAGGAACATCCGTGTGGTTCTGCAGTGGAGCAGAAATCTTATCACCAGGATGTGTCTGGTCTGTTTTGGCTTTTGTGTCGTCCTCGGTGTAGAGAGTGGCTGGGCCTGCCAGGCTGAAAGAATCGTTCATTATCCTCCCTTGAACTCTCTGAGGAACCATCTTGTTCAAATTCAAAATACTAACCACTTGCCAAAGCCATTTACAACTCTGCCCGGCTACAGCACCATTCTTGTCTCTGTATATCACCCAAACACTCATCTCTGCTCCTCACAAGACCTCCATAACGCCCTCCTCACCTCCTCCCATACTCATCTCCAGGACTCCTCTACAGCTTTACAGACCGGTCTGTACCCTGACACCGTACATAATACACAGACCGGTCTGTACCCTGACACCGTACATAATATACAGACCGGTCTGTACCCTGACACCATACATAATATACAGACCGGTCTGTACCCTGACAAAGTACATAATATACAGACCGGTCTGTACCCTGACAAAGTACATAATATACAGACCGGTCTGTACCCTGACAAAGTACATAATATACAGACCGGTCTGTACCCTGACACTGTACATAATACACAGACCGGTCTGTACCCTGACACCATACATAATATACAGACAGGTCTGTACCCTGACACCATACATAATATACAGACAGGTCTGTACCCTGACAAAGTACATAATATACAGACCGGTCTGTACCCTGACACCGTACATAATACACAGACCGGTCTGTACCCTGACACCATACATAATATACAGACCGGTCTGTACCCTGACAAAGTACATAATATACAGACCGGTCTGTACCCTGACAAAGTACATAATATACAGACCGGTCTGTACCCTGACACTGTACATAATATACAGACCGGTCTGTACCCTGACACTGTACATAATATACAGACCGGTCTGTACCCTGACACCATACACCATACTATGTTATACACACACCAGTCTGTATATAATGTACAGTGTCAGTGTAGAAGACTGGTCTGTACCTAATGCCCTGTGCTGTGCCCCCCTCCCCGGTGTTGCCTCCTCCTTCACCCACCAGCTGTCACCTCTGCCCCCATATTTCTCAATGACCCTCCCACCCCCCCCCCCCCCTTCCCCCCCTTCCCCCAGCTATCAGTCTTCTCCTTCTCAACTCTCCCACCCCGCAATCCCTATTTCACTCATCCCATGATAGAGAGATAGAGATTAGAATCCCCCCCAATACAGAGATGGTAACAAAGCATCTACTGAGAGACTAGTGGAAGTGGTTCTCATCCTGACCTGAGACAATCCAATTCTGTCTTTATAATGGGTTCATTTGTTATGATTGAAAGCTCAGAAATGGATGAGATGTCTGCTGAGCTCACAATGCAGGAGGACATACAAGCTAAAGGGATTAAGGGGAAGTATGAAATAGTAGAATACAGAAGTGCTTCGCTTCCATCTGGATCCCAAAGTGCATGCTTTTTATTAAAAAAAAAAAAAAAAAAAAAAAAAAGCATTTCAAGAGTTTGGAAAGTATATTTTTTTCTTTAGTATGGTCTAGAATAAAACATTTTTTTTTTTTTTTTATGCAAATAAATTAGAAATGCTGCTTATGACTCTTTTGTGTTTCCATATACAACCAGCAGGTGGACCTCCAGAAATCCGTTTTATGTTTTTTTTCCTTAGTTGTCTTGTTTTGTTAAAAGAAAAATTGTATGCAGAGCTCAATAGTTCAACCTTTAAAATTATACACCTTTAGTAGTGAATGAGTCAAAGCCGTGTCTCCACCCTCTTACTAGACTTCTCGTGAACCGCTCTCTTCTAGGTTTAGACAGGACAAGTTTTGAGGAAAAAGGCAACAGCTGTCTCTTTAGAAAACCCATAGTGCATGGGGAATTCTTTGTCATCTGTAAAAGCGCTTGTAAACCTTTACATCTACCCAGTGAAGTGACTGGCTTCAGGTGATACACCCAGATGAAACCAATCCTCCTACATAAGTTTTACCTGTCTATCTGCAGCATTTTCTTCTACATCTGTTCAAAGTTCTGAATTTTAAACCTTGTCTGAGCATTCAGAAAAAAGGGGGTGGAGAGCTGAAGTTCCTCAGTGAGGAGAGCTGATTGGAGGGAAGGGACATACCCCCCTTCAAACAGTAACAGAACTGAGGCTGTCAATCACAGGCTGTGCATTTCTATTACATATGTTTTTATTAAGGGATGTTTACTTTCCTTATAATTGGAATAAAAGTGACAAAAAAAGAAAGTAAAGGAACAGTGTAATTAAAAAGTAATAATTTAAAGCACCCCCCCAATCCCTCCATGCTTGCGAGCAGAAGCGAACTCATACCTGCGTCTTGCACGAGAGAGAGAGAGACTCTCTGGTCTTCAAGTGGTTAAGTTGAGACATGCTGCCAGCCACCTCCATGCAGAATACACAGTTAATGGCACTCTATTGTACATGATGATGCCAAGGCGATGGGCAAGTAATACAACAACCCTATGTACCGTGGTAGACCTAAAGAGCATTTAAAGGGAAACTTCAGTCTCCTTTTCATTTGGCATTTTTTATATTCCCGGAGTTGGGCTTTAACTACTTTGTGCCCGCCCCACCATCAAATGGCAGAGCAGCGCGGCTCTCATTCTGTGACAACGTCATATGACCATACCCCATAACGGCCGCTCTCGCAAACCTGCGCCATGATCCTAGGACACAGCGCCACCACGATTGGGGCTCTTTACCCATGTGATCTTCTGTGTCCAACCACAGCCTGTCGCATGTAAATGCAGAAGTGCCATTTTTCAGCTCTCCTTGCTTCACCCTGACCGATCAGCTTTTTTTAAAGCATTTTTAGAAATGTTTTACAGCTTCAGGCATTTTTGTTTAGCCAATAGAAAGCACTATGGGGAGGAGAGGAAATTGGAGGTGGAGAGCTGCTATTTGAGAATTTTATGAAGCAATTTTCTGCTCAAGTCAGGCATTTCTATTGAAGTTTATGGGGCCAAAAAAAAGCTTGTATTTTGCAAAAAAGAAGCTTGTGTACTTTTTTTTGAGCTTCAGGTGACAAAACGCTCATATGGCCGTTAAAATGAATGGGACTTTTACTCCATGCTATCTTCCCCTCTAGCTCTGATCAGCGCTGCCAGGGAGACCAAGGCACTCTCTACCACATTTATTGGATCTGCCCCAAGATGGTGCCCTTCTGGATGGGAACTCGGCACTTGTTGTCCCACCTCCTTGGGGTACAGGTCCCCATGATGCCAACATTTTCCCTGCTTGACATATCACCATTACAAATTGCCAAACCATTCAAAAAGCTACTTAGACATGTCCTGACAAATGCACGATGCCTGGTTGCCCTCAACTGGAAAAAACACTAACCACCCTCCCAAGAAGATCTGTACACCAGAATAAAAGATGTGGAGCTAATGGGGGAAAAAAGGACAGCTAGATTACAGGATAGGTTGGAAATGCATGACAAGGTCTGGGAGGAGTGGCACTGCCGGGAAGAGCCGCCCTGAGCCAATGGTTGAGCTACTACCAAACTTTCCCATCTTCTTTCTTACCTTGCTTCTTCAACTTTCCTTATCCCTTCTCTCTTTTCTATCTCTTCCTTTCCATCTCCTCTCACACTCCTTAGGCTCTCGCATAGATACTAATTGAAGTTTGCTATAGGCTAACAGTTCATAGTATGATTTAGCAATGTTCCTGCACCAATTACAGCTACAATGTCTATACTGGCTATATTACTGCTCTAGTAATGCCTGGAACTTACTGTGTCCTGTCTGTGTTCATTTACCTGCTGAGATAACTAATAAAACTGTTTTGAAAAAAAAAAAAAAAAAATGAGATTTTGCTTGTTGAAGCTTCAGAGCTGAGCGTTTTATAAGTTTAAAAATTGCTCAGATGTGAACCGGGCCTTAAAGTGATACTGAAGCTTTGTTTTTTTTTTTGTTTTTGTTTTTTTTTAAATAACACTTCATACTTGCCTCCACTGTGCAGCTCGTTTTGCACAGAGTGGCCCTAATCCTCCTCTTCTTGTGTCCCTTGGTGGCTCTTGTGGCTCCTCCCCACATTAGGTAACTCCCTAGGAGAAGCGATCTCCCGAGGGGGTTACCTTGCAGGCGCGCTCCCGAGTCATTCATTCAGCATCCAGCACCCGGGTCATTTGGATTTGATTGACAGCAGCGGGAGCTAATGGCTGCGATGCTATCAATCTATCCAATCAAAGCCAGGACTCTGTGGAGAGAAGGATGGCGCGTCCCCACTAAAGAAGATGAAGGAGCTCAGGTAAGTAGAACGGAGGGGCTGGGGGGGGGGGGCTGGTGACTGCCAGGTGTTTTTTCACCCTAATGCATAGGATGCATTATAGAGCTGCACGATTAATCATCAAGAATCATTATCACGATTTTTTTTTTTTTTGTCCCCGTTGCGATCTTGACAAAGGGTTTCCCGATCTTGCCGATCTTTGGTATGCAGAGGATTTTCTCTCTGCTCTCAGCCATGAAAAGTCAAAGTCTGGGTAGTCTGCCAAGTTTTAAAACATTCTATCTGTGGAATGTTAAGTCTAAACATTGTATCAATTTGTCTTTTACATCAAAGGAATAGACTTCTGTATGTAAATTAGGAACGTTTAACCACTTAAACACTAAACCTTTTTCTGACAGTTGTTGTTTTCAAGTTAAAATATATTTTTTTTGCTAGACATTACTTAGAACCCCCCAAACATTATATAATTTATTTTAGTAGAGACCCTAGAGAATAAAATGGTGGTTGTCACAATATTTTATGTCACACTGTATTCGCGCAGCGGCCTTTCAAATGCAATTTTTTTGGAAAAAATTACTTTAATGAATTTAAAAAAAAAAAAAAATTAACCAGTAAAGTTAGCCCAAATTTTTTTTGTATAATGGGAAAGATTTTACGCCGCGAGAATCGTGAGAGAATTGTGATCTTTTTATTCTAAGCAAAAAAATCGTGATTATCATTTTGGCCAGAATTGTGCAGCTCTAATGCATTAAGGTGAAAAAACACGTTCCTTTACAACCCCTTTTAATTTGCTGCCTTTTCACCCTCTAGTGCTAGGTGTACTTCCCCAATGCAGATCAGACGATCTGGACCAATAACTGAGGCCTATGCCAGGCTGGACAATGTTCCCATCCTCTGATGAAGCAGCAGGCTGCTTGATCCTCTGTAAATGCATCCTTTCTATAGGCCCTAATGTATAAGCTGTCTACCTGCCGACCTTCAGTAAAAAGGCTTCCCCACTGGGGTCTGTGGCCCCCACACCTTTTGGCCTCTTCTCCCTGGCAGGAAAGGTTCTTCAGCCAAGGACATACATCCATTAGTAAATGTGAAATCTGTGTAAAGTGATGTTGATGAGATTACTGTTGAAGTACATTCGTCAAATTTCTGCTAATGACGGACCATTTCCTGGTCAAAACACTAAGTGCATCTCTGTACATTGTTCTGTCTGATCACGTGTGTAGCTACATTTACCATTGTGCATCAGTTTGATTCCCCACATTTCAGTAATACTCTGGAGACGATCCTTACACTTAATGCAACACCAGAGTAAGTTGTTTGCTGGAAACACCATAGTGATGGACACATGATGGACACGCATATTAAAGCAGAGTTCCGCTAAAAAAAAAAAAATATATATATATATATATATATATATATATATATATATATATATATATATATATATATATATATATTCAGCAGCTACAAATTCTGTAGCTGCTGACTTTTAATAATCGGACATTTACCCGTCCCAGAGGTCCAGCGATGCGGGAGAACGAAGCCGCGCTTGTCTCCCCCTCCTCACTGCAGCGCCGGCATTGTCACTGTGGGCGCCTGGCCATGGCTTCACAGCCGGGCATGCACTGCGCATGCGCGAACCATGACTGGCCGGGCAATCATCTGGGACCTGTGACATGTCCCAAATGATTGCCGAGAGGGGGAGAGGTGATCTTCCTTCCGGTGCCGAGGTGCCCTGGGAGGAAGTGGGAGCTTCAACCCTCTAAAAAGAGGGTATCCGCTCCCCTCCCAAAAAAAATGACGTACCAAATGTGGCATGTCAGGGGGTCACCTTCCTTAAAGCGGAAGTTCCAATTTTGGGTGGAACTCCACATTAACAAAAAAAAGGTGTGTGTATATCCACCTGTATGGTGGCCACATACTTGACATGGGGAGCTTATGGAATGCTTGCAGTAGGCTTAGGAATGTGGGCATTGTGGCTAGTTGCTAAGCAAGCTTTCTTTACAGCACTATGGCCCTGTCTCTATGCAGTTTGTATGCTTTCATGATGTTCTGGGGAATTTTGCCAGTGCTGTCAGGTGCTTTATTTGCCACAAATGGATCCTCCAAAGGCCAATAAACAGAAGTTCGTATTTCTGTGCTAGCCACAAGCTTTCTTCTAGGCACATACCTTGACCAACTGCCGCTCACTGGATATTTTCTCTTTTTTGGTCTATTCTCTGTAAATCGTAGAGATGTTTTTGGCTGATTAGCAATTTGTGTTACCAAGCAATGGAACATGATAAAAGTGGCCAGTGAGTGTATATAACACTGCAAAACACCTACTGGAACTACAAGATAGCAGTGATTGATGTCTTCAACCTGAGTAGACCAGTTGTGTGAGAGAGCAACAGGACATACAATGACTGTGCAACGGTTTTTAGGAATCTCTGTGTGTAATCCACAAATTTACATTTTTGATTTTTTTTTTTTTTAATTATTATTACGATAAGGGTCATGTCACACTAGTAAATATGTAGCCACTACATAATCACTCTTTTTATGCTGGCCATACACCAGTCGAAAAATCGTTCAAACGCATTTTCGAAAAAGGAACACAGTCGTGAGAGCAAACTATATTGCCATCGTGTAACGATTTTCAAACACTAAAACCATAAATATAGTAATAGTTTTTGCTGCACCCCAAATTTAAAATGCCATATGTGTACATGAACTCCTTGTGCGATATCAGAGGTGACTTTCTTCACAAACTTCTGTTCCCAAACCAAGTTTATTCTGCATGTCAAGATCTTGAGACTACTAATGTTTTTTAAAAATAAACACAGTTTGTAAAACCATGATAGTTAATAAAAAATCAGTCTTGGATGGATATAAATGCGTTTTTTAAACATGTAACAATAACGGTTTGCATTTTTTAAGAAAAAAAAAAAAAAGTGTAAATTATGCAAAGATTTTTATATATTCTCTATATTTTGCAAAGAAAAAAAAATTGCAATAAAGTTATTGCATTATTTTGGTCTCTCTTTTTCTTTCTTTCATTTTTTTTTTTTTTTTTTTTTTTTTTTTTTTAGGGAACATTTAAAGAAACAAAAAGGTAGACAGATTATATATATTTCTTAATGGCTGTATGTTTCTTGTATGTACTCTTGCTATGCTCCTTTTATTTTCGACGTGACCATTTGTTGACACAAACTTATTTTTTGGGTTAAAATTCTTTTCACAAATGCGTGTGAAAAGTGCGTGCGTGTGGCAAAAAAAAAAAAGTCACAACCAATTATCAATTTTTTATTTTTGCATATATATATATATATATATATATATATATATATATATATATATATATATATATATATATATATATATATATATATATATATATATATATATATATATATATATGTATATATATGTGTGTGTGTGGCGGTTTGCAGGTTTTTTTTTGGGATTATGGCTGAACATATCAGCCACAACCCCAGTATCTTTAACCGTTCCAAGCGGAACGGTTTCTTAAGCAGCGGGAGGGGACATCCGAACCAAACCCTCCCTTCCGCCACTCGCCTGTGTTTCTTGGGCTTACCATTTCCACCTATTTGTCTGTGAGATGATCCGACGGTGTGGCTGGCTGCTCCCATAGGCGAGCCAAGAGTAGATACTCTTTGCTTGCCTCTATGGCCTTGGAGTACTGGACCAATGTCGTCCCTTCCAGTCCAGGATATATATATATATATATATATATATATTTTATATTTTTTTTTATATATATATATTTTTTTATATACTTATTTGTTGCTATTTTGCTTTTAAAGTTAGAGGTTTTGGGTCTTTTTGACCCCAGATCTCTCCATATAGAGGACCTGTCATGCTTATTTCTATTACAAGGGATGTTTACATTCCTTGTAATGAGAATAAAAATGATTTTAAAAAATTTTCTTTTCCTTTTTAATTTTTGCATTGACCCTTTTTTTTTTTTTTAAACGCCCCCATCCCTCGGAGCTTGCAGGTAGAAGTGTAAGTTGTGCATGCATATGTAAGCGGTATTCACAACACACATGGGGTATCTATCTCTGTGAGTGTTAGAGCGAGAGCAATAATTCTAGTGCTAAATCTGATCTCTAACTCTAAATAGGTAACCTGTAAAGGCCTTTAAAGCGTCATCTATGGAGATTTTTAAGTACCAAATTTTGTCGCCATTCCACGAGCATGTGCAATTTTAAATTGTGACATGTTGGTTATCTATTTACTCTGCATAACAACATCGTCTTTCACATTCTACAAAAAAAATTGGGGTAAAGTATTGTTTTTTTGTTTTTTCCCAAATATTTTTATTGAAAATTTGCAATTTACAAGCCTCAAACAGTGTTTTGTTTATATTTCATTAAAGTGTATTTTTCCCCAAAAAATTGTGTTTGCAAAACTGCTGCGCAAGAATCATGTGACATAAAATATTGCAATGATCGCCATTTTATTCGGGTTTTCTGCTTAAAAAAAAAAAAAAATTAAAAAAATGTATGTTTGGAGGTTATAAGTAATTTTCTAGCAAAAAATACTGATTTAAACTTGTAAACAAAAAGTGCCAGAAAAATCCTGGTCGGCGAGTGCTTAAGGATTTGCTCCCTCTGTAGCCAGATGCAGCAAGATGTTGCTCTGACACTGGCCTGAATGCTGCTGCATCTCGATCTTTAGAGATAGGAGTAACATATCGCTGCCTTGGCTACTCATTGACTATCGTGTGGGACTATTTTCAGAAAAGAATATATTGGGGCTTTCCACTTGAAAAATCCACTTCTAATGGACTGTATGGAATGCTCTATGGGCTTTTCCCTGTGTCTTTGTTAGCATAGTTTTCCTTCCTCAGGTTTTATTTATGCTAATTTATGTATGCTGATGGAATTTATTTTTGACATTTATTTTGTTTTGTTTGTTTCTTGCTCTCATTAAGTTGGGTTTTTAAGGTGCACATATTGCACATTTATGTTGTACACATTGACCCCTTTTTTGGTTGCGCATCTATTTTTCACTTTACACATATTTCTAGATCTTGACAAAGTATTTCCCGATTTGTTTTTTTTTTGTTTGTTTTTTTTCCCTATGCAGAGAATTTTCTCTGCTCTGCTAAAGCTGACAGTTGTCAAAAAGGAAAAAAAAAAAAGGGCAGTCTGCCAAGAATCACAACATTCTTTAGCAGTGAAAAATCATCAGTAAAATCATTGTAACGATTTGTGCTTTACATCAAAGGAATACTCTTTGGTGTGTAAATGAGGGAAGTTTAACCACTTAAACACTAAGGCCTCATGCACACGAGACGCTGTTAAACTCTTGTTCAGAGGCAGTTGGACACTTTTTTTCAACCGCCCCTGAACCCATTCAATGTTATCCTATGTGTCCATGTACACAGTCTCGTTTTTTGGGGTTTTTAGGCAGTTGCGTTTAAAGTGGTGCTCCGGACTAAATTATACTTTTTAAATAAAAATACCCCTATAATACACAAGCTTAATGTATTCTAGTAAAGTTAGTCTGTAAAGTAAGGTCTGTTTTGTTAGTTTATAGCAGTAGTTTGTTATTTTATAAACTTACAGCAGGCCGCGGCCATCTTAAGGCTCGATTCACACAGGGGCAACACGACTTCAACGCGACTTTGCAACGCGACTTCAACCCGACTTCAACACGACTTGTGGATCCGACTTTCAATGAACGGGGATCCGACTTGGATCCCGCCACTGTGTTTGGTATGAATCTTTAGGGGGAACTCCGCGCCAAATTTTAAATAAAAATCCGGCATGGGTTCCCCCCCCAGGGGCATACCAGGCCCTTGGGTCCGGTATGGATCTTGAGGGGAACCCCCCTACGCCGAAAGGACGGCGTGGGGGGTCCCCCCAATCCATACCAGACCCTTATCCGAGCACGCAGCCCGGCCGGACAGGAATGGGGGTGGGGACGAGCGAGCGCCCCCCCCCCCTCCTGAACCGTACCAGGCCGCATGCCCTCAACATGGGGGGGTTGGTGCCTTGGGGGAGGGGGGCGCGCTGCGGCCCCCCCACCCCAAAGCACCTTGTCCCCATGTTGATGAGGACAAGGGCCTCTTCCTGACAACCCTGGCCGTTGGTTGTCGGGGTCTGCGGGCGGGGGGCTTATCGGAATCTGGGAGCCCCCTTTAATAAGGGGGCCCCCAGATCCCGGCCCCCCACCCTATGTGAATGAGTATGGGGTACATGGTACCCCTACCCATTCACCTAGGGGAAAAAAGCGTCAATAAAACAAACAGTACACAGGTTTTTTAAAATAATTTATTAGGCAGCTCCGGGATCTTCTTCCGACTTCGGGGGTCCTCTTCCGACTTCGGGGGTCTCTCCGCCGTCTCCTCCCAGTGTCCGCATCTTCTGCCGGCTCCTCCGCTATCTTCTGCAGCTCAATTGCTAGCGGTGGTCCGGACTTCTGCCTTCTTCTTTTCTTCCAGAGATGTTGACACGACGCTCTCTCCAGCTGGAATGGTCTCTGAACGCTCCGCAACGGACTTATATAGGCGGTGACCCCGCCCCCTTATGAGGTCACTGTCCCAGGGCATGCTGGGGCTGTGCCGTCATAAGGGGGCGTGGTCATCACCCGGTGACCACGCCTCCTAAAACGTCACAGACCCAGCATGTCCAGGGACTGTGACGGCATAAGGGGGCGGGGTCACCGCCTATATAAGTCCCTTGCAGAGCGCACAGAAACCATTCTGGCTGGGGAGAGCGTCGTGTCAACATCTCTGGAAGAGAAGAGGGAAGAAGATGATCCAGAGGTCCGGACCACCGCTGGAAAAAGAGCGCCAGAAGATAGCGGTGGAGCCGGCAGAAGATGCGGACACCGGGAGAAGACACCGGAGAGACCCCCGGAGTCGGAAGAAGATCCCGGAGCTGCCTAATAAATTATTTTAAATACCTGTGTACTGTGTTTTTTATTGACGCTTTTTTCCCTAGGTGAATGGGTAGGGGTACCATGTACCCCATACCTATTCACATAAGGTGGGGGGCCGGGATCTGGGGGCCCCCTTATTAAAGGGGGCTCCCAGATTCCGATAAGCCCCCCGCCCGCAGACCCCGACAACCAACGGCCAGGGTTGTCGGGAAGAGGCCCTTGTCCTCATCAACATGGGGACAAGGTGCTTTGGGGTGGGGGGGCCGCAGCGCGCCCCCCTCCCCCAAGGCACCAAACCCCCCATGTTGAGGGCATGCGGCCTGGTACGGTTCAGGAGGGGGGGGGGCGCTCGCTCGTCCCCACCCCCATTCCTGTCCGGCCGGGCTGCGTGCTCGGATAAGGGTCTGGTATGGATTGGGGGGGACCCCCCCACGCCGTTTTTTCGGCGTAGGGGGTTCTCCTCAAGGTCCATACCAGACCCAAGGGCCTGGTATGCCCCTGGAGGGGGAACCCATGCCGGATTTTTATTTAAAATTTGGCGCGGAGTTCCCCTCAAGATCATTTGAGCACAAGTCGCATGCCGAAGTCGGATCATGCGAGACGGCGATCCGACTTTGATCCGACTTCAATGATAGTCAATAGGCTGAAGTCGGATCAAAGTCGGATCAAAGTAGTACAGGGAGTACGCCCTGAAGTCGGAGCGACTTCAGTAGTGTCTATTAAGACGCTAGCGTTAACTCCCATTGAAACTATTTCTGGAGCGACTTGAGGCGACTTGAGGACGTACAAGTCGGATCCCAAGTCGCCCCAGTGTGAACCGAGCCTTAGTGTGGACATCTGAAGCCAGACTGTATTTCTTCCTGGATCTCATCCTTGCAGATCTTTCACATGCTCAGTGCAGCACAAGCAGTGTACTAGGTTTCAGGTCAGGTTTCCATAGGAACGGTAGTTTCAGAGGAAGTTGCCGCCCCTTCCCAGAATGCATTGCAAACAGGAAATGATGCGATGGGCCGCGGCCAGGGAGGAGGAAGTGGGAAATGAATACAGCAGATATACAGTAGGTGCTGAGAAAAAAAATTAAAAAATATCCAATTTGTTTACAGTGCACAGTTTAGTGAGGGATGCCGAAGAGTTGTAAAAGTGGGTGGAACTCCACTTTAACCTCGTTTTTCCAGAAGCAAAAAAATGGGTTCAGACGCAAAAGTTATCCATGTTTCAGACGCCAAACGCCGGTACCGCGTTTAGCCGTGTTTGCGTTTTATAAGTGTTTTTTACAACCCGACTTTGGAGCCCCATATCTCGGGGCCACTTGGTGCTAGGAACCCCAAATTTGGTATGCAAACACAGTGGAACTAGCACTACAACATATGGGGTTCCTAGCACCAAGAGGCCCCGAGATATGGGGCCCCAAATTCGGGCCACAAAATGTCATTCTCTGCTGCAGAAGTGCTTGACATTTTGCGACCCGACTTTGGGGCCCCATATCTCGGGGCCACTTGGTGCTAGGAACTCCAAATTTAAAGTGCTAACATGGTTGTACAAACACTATAACCTATCCAATTTTGGGGTTCCTAGCGTAAAGTGGCCCCAAGATATGGGGCCCCAAATTCGGGCCACAAAATGTCATTCTCTGCTGCAGGAAAGTGCTTGACATTTTGCGACCCGAATTTGGGGCCCCATATCCTGGGGTCACTTGGTGCTAGGAACCACCAATTTGGAGTGCTAACACAGTTGGACTAACAATATAACATATCCAAATTTGGGGTTCCTAGCACCAAGTAGCCCGAGATATGGGGCCCCAAATTCGGGCCACAAAATGCCATTCTCTGCTGCAGAAGTGCTTGACATTTTGCGACCCGACTTTGGGGCCCCATATCTCGGGGCCACTTAGTGCTAGGAACCCCAAATTTGGATATGTTGTAGTGCTAGTTCCACTATGTTAGCAGGGGTTCTAGCACTAAGTGGCCCTGAGATATGGGGCCCCAAAGTCGGGTCGCAAAATGTCATTCTCTGCAGACGCTTCTAGACGCAAACGCGGCTAAATGCGGCATGCAAACTCGGCAAAACGGGCGTTTCTAAATGCCGGTTTCAGCTTTTAAAAACCTGTGTTCAGCAGAGTTTGCACCAGCGTCTCATGTGCATGAGGCCTAAACCCTTTTCCGACATTTTGTTGGTTTCAAGTTGAAATCATCATTATTTTTTGCTAGAAAATTACTTGGAACCCCCAAAATTATATATTATTTTTTTTTTTAGTAGAGACCCTAGAGAATAAAATGGTGGTTGTTTCAATATTTTATGTCACACTGTATTTGCGCAGCGGTCCTTCAAATGCAATTTTTTGGGAAAAAATTACACTTGATGAATTAAAAAAAAAAAAAAATAACTACCCAGTAAAGTTATTCTCATTTTGGCCTGAATTGTGCAGCTCTAGTAGCAAAGAATAAATTGAAGTGAGAGCCCTGTGGTGTTTTAACTCAAACTCCAAGCAAGTTGTAGCTCCATTGTTGGGTGTGCTACAGAATTGCCAGCTTCAGTAATAGAGAAATGTCTTGTTGCTATAAATCTCTGCTACTTAGCTGATAGAGCGACATGACCCTAAAAGTAATTGATTGGCATGTCTAATATAAAGATCGATTTGCGTGTGTAGAAAAGAAATTGCTTTGTATTTTCCTTTCATTTTTGTCATAGTACTTTGAACTGTGAATTAGTGGAGAGTGGATCATTTGATAAGTATTCCGACATTTTATTACCTTTCTACAATCTTTCTCTGAACGTTGGTTCCCTGCTTGGCTAATGCTCTATGGTAATTCAGAATACAGGCTGCTTAGTGTTGAACGGGGAAGAAAGTGCACTCACCTGTTCTATTCTTTCAACCCTAATTATGTCACTTATAGGAGGCGTCCTTTTCAAAGTCTTTATTTCAAGCATTTTTCTTAGCAGTACCGAGCTAATGGCGGGATTTTCTTGTGATTGCAGTTGTTGAATGGGGTGACGATGTCCACACGATCACAGAAGATGAAGCCGTCATGCTGGTGAACCATCAAGCGACAGGAGACGTCTGCACGTTAATGATGTGCTTACAGGACAAAAGCCTGGTATGATGTCTCTTTATGGAAAGTGATTGTGTGGTGGGGAGAAGTTCCTTTCTAATCAGTGATGATCAGTGTGAAGTTCTTTGTGCTTAAATAAAGAGTTATTAATGAAGATCCAACATTCTTCATAGACCTGTCTGAGAAATGACTTGCATTTGGATCTGTGCAATTTTTAAAAAAAAAATTTATTAAATGTACACTATATGCCTTTACATGCACATAAACTTTAATGGTGTCTTAGTCCGTAGGGTTCAATATTGAGTTGGCCCACCCTTTGCAGCTATAACAGCTTCAACTCTTCTTGGAAAGCTGTCCACAAGGTATAGGAGTGTGTCTATGGGAATGTTCGGCCATTCTTCCAGAAAAGCATTTGTGAGGTCAGGCACTGATGTTGAAATAGAGAGCTTGGCTCACAGTCTCCACTCCAATTCATCCCCAAGGTGTTCTATCAGGTTGAGGTCAGGACTCTGTGCAGGCCAGTCAACCTCCTCCACCCCAAACTCGGTCATCCATGTATTTATGGAGCTTGCTTTGTGCACTGGTGCGCGGTCATGTTAGAACAGGAAGGGGCCATCCCCAAACTGTTCCCACAAAGTTGTGAGCATGAAATTGTCTCGTTATGCTGACACCTTAAGAGTTCCCTTCACTGGTACTAAGGGGCCAAGCGCAACCCCTGGAAAAACAACCCCACACCATAATCCCCCTTCTACCAAATGGTTTGGACCAGTGCACAAAGCAAGGTCCATAAAGACATGGATGAGTGAGTTTGAGGTGGAGGAACTTGACTGGCCTGCACAGAGTCCTCACCTCAACCCGATGGAACACCTTTGGGATGAATTGGAGCAGAGACTGCGAGCCAGGCCTTCTCATCCACATCAGTGCCTGACCTCAAATGCGCTTCTGGAAGAATGGTCAAACACTCCCATAGACACACTCCTAAACCTTGTGGACAGCCTTCCAAGAAGAGTTGAAGCTGTTATAGCTGCAAAGGATAGGCCAACTCAATATTGAACCCTAAGGACTAAGACTGGGATGCAATTCATGTTCATGTAAAGGCAAGTGTCCCAATACTTTTGGTAATATAGTGTATATTGGATGGTGCTGGGAAAGATTGCTTGTGGAAGATTTAAAGCTTCGGGAACAAAAAAGTTCAACATATTCCTCAATGGCCACAAAAGATATGAATACACCTTGTGTGCACCGAATAACCTTTAAAAACTTAGTTATCTCAATTGTACAGTACAGGTCACAGGACTGGTATTCAAAGACCATGGCTTCTATACTGCTACCTTCAAGTGGTTGGGCACTGGCAAAACTTTTGCTAGGGCCACCCCTAGAGCATTTGCATATACCCCTGCCCTATTCACAAGGCTGCAGTTATTTTGCTAATGGTTTAGGTAATGGAAAGTTTCCTCCTTCCTCCTTCCTCCTTCCTCCTTCCTCCTTCCTCCTTCCTCCTTCCTCCTTCCTTCTTCCTTCTTCCTTCTTCCTTCTTCCTTCTTCCTTCTTTTTTTTTTTTTCATCTGAATCTTTGAGCAACATCCAACTGCTTATTGTCTTGCACTACTTAATTGTTCCCAGATCTGTTACCCTCAATGCATACCTTGGAGAGAGTACCTGGACACCACTGTATGGGGCTGGCCTGCAATGGCTGCCTTGAGCACTGGATCGTGCATTAAGTACTCATCTCATCACTCATCAAAGTTCAGTTTGTGACGTTAGCTGAAGGGTACTATACAGGTTCCAGGAATGTCCATTTCTATCTTTCCTAGACCCTGAAGACCCTTTATGGGGTATGCCCACTATGATGGACAAAGCCTGGACCTTTTATAGGCCCAGTGTCATAGATGAGATAGTACAAGGTTTTCTTGTATATGGAATTGGGTTCTTGCTTTAAACAACACTATCTGAAGGGCGCATGGCATTTAGTGGGCAGAAGATTTTGGATGTTCACTTTGTTTTTGTTTTGAGGCACCCCCTGCCATTTTGTGTAACATTTTCAGGAAGCGCTTTTAAAATTAGTGTTTTTCCTTCCTATCTGGACTTTGTTTCAGAAGGATGAGGTAACTGTGTCATGCCTCCCAGATGACATGTTGATCGCTCTTCTTCAGCGAAGAACTCACCCGTTACGTTGTTGCATTCTCACAGCCACAGAAACTTAGCACCTGAGTTATAGCAGCTCCTTCTCCGGACATGCAAATGCATTCTGCCCTCCTGAACCATGAATACCCCACTGGGGTTTCCCTCACTAGCAATGGTGGATCACAGGCACAAAGTTTGTTGGACAAGAAATTCTAATAGGATGCGTACTGCAGACGGCATACAGGAAACGCAGAACACCGCTCAGGGTGAGGGTTGTTTCCTTGTCCAGGAGCAATGTCCTGTATTGACACCGTTTCTCTCATCTGACTCTGGCTCCCATTCAGGAATGGCCCATCTGACAAATGCAGATTTCTCTCCCTATGCATGAATGCTTCAGAAAATGTTTTAGCACTTCTAGAACCATCGGTTTCCACAGGCCAGATATGCTGCATGTCCTCTTTTTCCATGGCAAACTAAGGATTTCCCAGCCTTTTGGCTAAGATCAAGTGTAGTATCTGTTCTTAACAGTTGTCAGGAGGTGGCGCTTGCTTCTGTCCCTGATCTACGGCGAGGTGGTATCAGGGATGGCGGAGGCTATGCAAAACCTGCTGGTGTAAAGGTAACCTGGAGCGGTTCGTAGCCGAAAGGAAAGCCTTCTGATGGGGATGGAGAACCATTGGGTCTGGCCAGAGGGTAGGGTCCCTGGCCTTCTGGCCTAGATTGGGGTAGCTCTAGCTCCGGTCAGTTTTTTTGGAGTGAACACTGGCTCCTCCTTCGGGGGGGTGGGGAGTGGTTAGTATTTCCCGAATGTAATTAGGTAGGAGATATGGGAGCGACGGTGAGGCCTGCTGGTAAAGGGCTCTCACCAAGCTTCCAGAACTTCAGGCCTTTCTGGCTGGGGTGGGGGCTGCTGTGGTCTGGGTTGGGGGTCAGGGTTGCACAAAAAGCCAGTGGTGAATGTGCCCCTGAAGTAGCAGTTCAGGGGTGCCGTATAGTCAGTGTTTTGGCACTTGATTTATGGCACCATGGTCACTTCACCACAACACACGTTTCTAGCACCTGCCTCTAGGGCCGAGCCTTTTGGCTAGGACCAGGGGAAATTTTTATTCCTGGCCTGAGGGCCGGCCATTGTATTACACAATGGTCACTCTTCACTCTATCCCATTTCCTTCTCTCCCACTTTCTTTTTATTTATCCCCATGTTTGTCACTATTTTTGTCTTTTTTGGTTGATGTTGCACGTCGTCACAGTGTGATGAGTAGGGTGTGGGTCCTCAGGCCTACTCTGAAAGTCTTGGGAGGGGGTGGACATAGGCCTTCTGGCTTGGTTCGCCCTCTCTCATGGGGTCTCCCTTCGGGGAGACCCACCTAGTACTTGGGTGGGTCTGTTTCGGCAGACCTTCCAGAGAAGGGGGGTCCGTCTGGTTTCGGCCAGATGGTCCCGTATGAAGTACCTCAGTCCCCGTCTGGAGCCCAACGCCCCGGGGATCAGGGTAAGGTCCTTCCCTTGTGGAGGATCAGTGTAACACCCGTTGCATGTTTGTGTGTGTCACTCTTTATGTGTGTGCATTTTTTTTTTGGCACCGGGTGGAAGTTTTTGGGTGCGTTTTGCACTCCACTGGCTTTTCAAAAAAGAAAAAAGAAAAAAAACAAAGGATTTCCCAGCACACTTGCCACCCTGCAAAACAACTGAATTGGCCATGTCTAACAGTTTACTTTAAAAACAGAGGGTGTTTCTTTCCCCCTGACCCTGTTCTGGAATCATAAGAAATCTTCTTTTCTTAAAGATGTTCTGGAGTAAAGTATTGAGGACATTGATTTTGTATCAGAGGCAGCAGAGGATTTTCCCTCCTGAAATTACGAGGTACAAGCTATGGCTTCACACCAGATGCACTAATTAAGGCAATGCACGCTAGTTTTTGCCATATGGCACCAAATGCTCCACAGCAAAAACGGACCCTTGTGGTTACTCGGACTGGCTAAGTCTGGAAAGACAGATTGTGTGCTTTGAGGACTGGTTCTGACCTGAAACAGTTTATACTCCTCCTTGGATTTTTGCTGATATTTCTCCTAAGGAAAAGGATTTGAAAAAGTTAATCTAATCCTGTAGTGGACCCTGAGATTTCAGTTCTCCTAATAAAAACCTTACCGTTCCTATTGAGGGGGTTCCCTTCTTTAAGGATTCTGTTGATAGGTATTCTCAAGACCTCAATTTGCTCTTGCAGGTCCAGCCCTGCATCTGGCTATTGCTGCCATGTGTGTTTGCCAGAATAATGCTAACTGGTCCACCCACCTAAGAAACTGGTCTTAGAAGACCATGCTTTCTCAGAACATCTGAAGCCTTCAGCCCTATTTTGTGTTGGTGCTCTTGAGAATGTCATTCAACAAGTCTCAACAATCGCTGTCATTTCTGCATGCTGGAAAAAAAAACGCACCCTGAGGAAATTGGTGGAATTTATATGAGTACGTTCCAGGGGTGGCCCTAGAAAAAGTTTTTGCCATTGTGCAACCACCTGAAGGTACCCGATGATCTATGGTCTATGAATTCCAACCCTGTGCTGAACGTAAAGGTTAGTTATTTACAGGTAAGTCACAATTTCTATTATTACCTTGTAAAAGTAGTAGTGACGACATCACTGGGCTGCACAATAGTCTGTTCCAGAGCAGAGCTTTGGGAGGGACCCTGCACAAGGCAAGAGAGTAGTAGTAATCAGTCTTTAATATGGGAAGCTTCTGCACAGAGGGAAAGTCTCACATTCGATTACTGCACAGATCTGCAATAAATACACAAAGCACACCAAGATTCAAGTAAGAATACACATGACTGTTTGGACAATATTTGATTTTCCCAGAATTAATCTTTAACCAACTTTGCTCCGGAAGGTTTTACCCCCTTTATGACGAGGCCGTTTTTTTGCTGTTCAGCACTGCACGCTTTTAACTGGCTATTGAGTTGTCATGAAATGCTGTACGCTAATTAAATTTATATATTTTTTTCACACAAAAAGAGCTTTATTTTGGTGGTATTTGATCACCACTGTGTTTTATTTATTTTTATTTTTTTACTATATAAAATGAGAAAAAAAAATAATTTAAAAAAATAAGGTCGGGGGGGGAGTGGGGGTCATTTGGATATTTTATCCACTTTCCGGCCACATAACTCCATTATATGGCGGCAAAGTGGCTCTCCTGTTCCAGATCACGCACCTAGTAAGTGATCCGGTGTCTTGTCGAATACTGTCCCCCATCCGATAGTGTCCGCCCTGTACTGCGCAGGCGCAGTACAGAGGACAAACGAGAGCCGAAAGTCTCCGAAGTTCAACAGCTGATCGTCAGCTGTACACGGCGCCTGCACTTTTATTCTTACCCTGTGTCCAGGTTCATTCCCTACTATCCAAGTGGACATAGAGTAAGAATAAATAGATGCTGAGCGCACCGAGGCCGTGCCCGAAGCGTGGCGAGCGAAGCGAGCCCGTGAGGGGCCCTCTTACACAGCCATCACTAATAAGTGCCCAAGCGCCGTGTACAGCTGATGGTCAGCTGATAAACTTCGGACACTTTCGGCATCTCCTTCTCCTCCGTACTACTCAGGCGCTGCGCCTGCGTAGTACGGGGCGGACACTATCTGATAGGAGGACAGTTCTCCTCAGAACACCGGCACTTCTGGGTGGGGGGGTGGGGGGCACGCAGCTTGTTCTGTGATTAGATGCAACACAAACTGATCAGCGTGTGCCGGCCAATGGATATCTGCTGGGACCCACTGATCGACGAGGAGAACGACCAAACAGAGCTCTGCCTATGTAAACAAGTCAGAGCTCCGTCCTGTCAGCGGAGGATGTGATGGATTTTGTTTCCTTGCAAAGCAGGAAATTAAATCCAGCACATCCCTTAAGCTGGCCATACGTGGATAAACAATCGCTCGGAAAAGCGTTTCGATAAATCCGATCATTTGACTTTAGAAAGGTTTGTGGGCGCATTTCGATTCTCGAGAGAAAGATCCATCATGTCGGAATTTTTTTTGCGTAATTGAAGCATTTTCTAAACATTAGAAAAAAAAAAAAAAATAGTCGACCGTAAATGGTTTGAAAAAACGTACAGCACATGTGTATTGATCAACAAAAAGTTTGCCATTTATGTCAACGATCGATATGTGTCAACAAGTGTGGAAAACAATTGAATACAATGATGGCGTTAACACAGTCGTTCGACAGATCTTTATCAAAAACAAACGTTTTTTCAAACGATTTTCTGTCTATGTATGGCCAGCTTTAAGGCCCGTACACACAATCAGAAAATCATGAAAAATCTGCTTACAGCGACCATATGATAATCTGATCGTTGGTACACAGCTTTAGAGTGCCAATCACAACATTTCATGCAAAATTATCTGATGGGACATGCACAAACGTTTTTCTCGTACAATACCAGATTGTGCGATATTTTCGTTCAGTCAGTACAGTTCTCATCCGAAAATAAAATACAGATGCTTCCAAATTTTTTTTTCGGTCATACAAAAATTTATGAAAGTTTAGTAACCTCTTAATTTTCTATGTCAGTCTAGCATGCAAAAAAACAAACAATCATTCGTCTGATTGTGTTTTCCCTGGAGTTCGCAAAAGCACCACATGGTAAACCCCAAAACACTGCTTAGACACACAATTTACCCCTTTAATGAACCTAGATGTTTAACCCCTTCCCAGCCAGTGTCACTAGTACAGTGACAGTGCATATTTTCAGCACTGATCACTGTATTAGTGTCACTGGTTCTCACAAAGTGTCAGTTTCAGATTGTCTGCTGCAATATCAGTCGCGCTAGAAGTCACTGATCACTTTCATTACGAGTATAAAAAAAAAAATTAAATCTATAAAAAAAAATCATATATATATATATATATATATATATATATATATATATATATATATATATATATATATATATATATATATATATATATATATATATATATATATATATATATATATATATATATATATATATTTTTAGATTTATAGATTTAATTTTTTTTTTATGTATATTATATATACACACATCCATAAATTGTAGACGCTATAATTTTTTTGCAAACCAATTTACGCTTATTGGGATTTTTTTTTTTTTTTTTTTTTACAAAAATATGTAGCTGAATACATATTGGCCTAAATTTGAAGAAATTTGATATATTAAAAAAAAAATATATATATTGTATTTGTTTTATAACAAAATTATTTGGTAAAATGTGTTTTTTTAGCGCATAAAAAAACCCAAAACCCAGTGGTGATCAAAAACCATCAAAAGAAAGCTCTATTTATGGGTAAAAAAGGAAATAAACGTTGTGTGTACAGCATTGCATGAGCGTGCAATTGTCAGTTAAAGTAACCCAGTGCTGGCCATTTGGCTTGGTCATGAAGGGGGGTAAATCTCCTGGAGGTAAAGTGGTTATGGTAAAGCTCCAACCAAATTCTTTTAACTTTTTTTTTTTTTAAACAATAAGGGGCACCTGAGAACGAAGATGTAGAACTCATGACTTGTTTTCTTGATGGATATAATAAAGCAATGAGCGCTATTTCTCCTAAAATATGAATGACCCTTAAAGGGATTTTCCTATTTCTGTACGTCATTCCTAAAGAATCAGCAGGACCCTCGTCCTTGTAAGCGATTTGTCCTTGCATCTATTTTTAGCTCTCCCTCAAACGTACATAATTGCATTAGAGCGTGACCCTACGTCCCTCTGTCACTCAGCGGCTACTAGAAAGTATTGAGCAACACTAAATGGCTCCAGAACTGGTGACCTCCAACCAGCAAGGCTGAGTCATGTACACCGGAGTCCAGCCTGTTTAGTCACGAATAGTTTCTTTAAATATGAAACAAACTACATCAAAGACCAAATTTATTAGATCATATTAGGAGAATATGGGGATTTTTAGGGCCGGGTCACACCATAGAAACGCAGTCCGGATGCGCTCCAGATGCTTTTTAGCATGCACGTTTTTGGTGTATTTTTGATGCAGTCCAGTGCATTTCCCCCCCCTTTTTTTTCCTTAACCTTAAATAAGAACATGGTAGTTCCAATGCGTTCCCGTGAGTTTTTGATGCTTTTTACAGTGTTCCAGTACAGTCCAGTGCAGGAAAAATGCAGCATGTTCTACTTTTTTTTTTTTTTTTTTTTTTCTGGAACTGGAAAGCACTGGAACTACAAGCACTGGTGTGAACTATGCCGTTGAAAACCATATAACCTACTTTCTATGCTTTTTTGATGCAGAAAAAAAACGCACTGGACTGCATGTGGTGTGAACTGGCTCTTAAAGTGTTTTTTGTAGTGATGCACCGAGATTTTGTCCGCAGAAAATTTTCAGCTGAAAATAGGGTTTTTTTTAGTGTTGTGCCGAAAAGGGGAAAAAAGGTGCCATTGGCTGCTGAAGACGCTCGCGATTTTGTTGTAATTTAACTGCAATTTTGCTGTGCTTATAGTGTTTTTCATAGGTCACGTGGCTCAAAAAATGCATCAAAAACGTAACACAGGTACATTTTTGATGCGTTCTTGCCATGTTTTCAATGCATTTTAATGGGGAGGTGCATTTTTTTTAATGACAAAATATTTATTTATTTATTTCAGGTACTTATATAGCGCTGTCAATTTACGCAGCGCTTTACATATACATTGTACATTCACATCAGTCCCTACCCTCAAGGAGCTTACAATCTAAGGTCCCCTAACTCACATTCATACATACTAGGGACAATTTAGACAGGATCCAATTAACCTACCAGCATGTCTTTGGAGTGTGGGAGGGAACCGGAGTACCCGGAGGAAACCCACGCAGGCACAGGGAGGACATGCAAACTCCAGGCAGGTAGTGTCGTGGTTGGGATTCGAACCAGCAACCCTTCTTACTGCTAGGTGAGAGTGCTACCCACTACACCACTGTGCCAAAATATGCACCAAAAATACAACAAGCAAGATTTGTAATGCCGCTTCCAAAGGGTGTTGATAATGGCCAACAATAAATTAATATTCGAAAGTCGAATATAGTAGTCATTTGTAAAAAAAATGTATCATTTTCAGAGCTGTCTATTTGGGTTTTAGCCAAGGGCTTCCTGAATTTTCGGTTTTGGCAGAATTTTCATTTGGGGTGCACCTCCTAGTTTTCTTTTGTTTTTTTTATTATTATTTTTTTTTTTGCTTCTTGCCTTTCCAGTGTTCCTCTGCAGAATATGGCGGCCATTGCTGTCCTTGTTCTGTATGATGTGCCTGACTGGGGACAATGATGCCTTCTTTATACCATTTACACTAGTACGGAAACAGAAGAAGAAGCTGGTTGGTAATGCACTTCATACATAAAGGACGATGCTTTATATTTTCTCATTTTAGGTGGGGTTGAGTTCAGGTAGCTGGAGGAAAAGCCATGCATGTTGCTACTATAGAGATCTATTGCTTTATTACGGCCTGGCTTGGCTGTCAAATATTCTTCATATCCCTGCTGCACAATTAATCCTCCTCCACATATCATTAAATGGACACAGCAAACTTTTGTTGCAAGTGGAACCCCAGTAAAAAAAAAGATCTGTGAAAGCTAGAATTGTTCAGCTTAGTTTCCTCCCAATGATTGGTATCTAATGTCTGGAGGGGTGGTGGGGATGGTAAAATTCCCAGTTTTATTATGTGCTACATACAGTGTGAACCTTGATCTTCTAGAAGCCACTCTTGTGATTTCCTGTCTTGTACATTGATGATAAAGAGTTGCTCGCTCTGCACCTTGTTTATTTAGAAAATTTCTTGTGTTCTTTTCAAAGAATACAAAGCGTTCTCAGAGAGCCATATCCCCCTGTCATCGCTGTACGAGATGGAAAGCCACAGAAGAGGTGTCCGGAAGATCAACACTCTTTATCTGGAAATGATTACAACTGAGAATTTTAGCATCTCCAGATGGTTATATACCAGGGGTAGGCCACCTGGGGCCCTCCAGCTGTTGCAGAACTACAAGTCCCATCATGCCTCTGGGAGTAATTGTAACTGCCAGCCTTGCAATGCCTCATGGGAAATGTAGTTCCACAACAGCTGGAGGGCCTCAGGTTGCCTACCCCTGTTATATACTGTACCATTCATTAGAGTTAACTAAGCTCACTCAATCTAAGGTCTAAAATAGTTTTTTTCCTTGGTGTTCCATGATTTATACCAGGGATATGTAATCAGTGGACCTCCAGCTGTTGCAGAACTAAAAGTCCCATGAGGCAAAGCAAGACTGACAGCCACAAGCATGACACCCAGAGGCAGAGGCATGTTGGGACTTGTAGTTTTGCAACAGCTGGAGGTCCGCTAATTGCATATCCCTGGTATAAATCATGGAACCCCAATTAGCGGACCTCCAGCTGTTGCAAAACTACAAGTCCCATCATGCCTCTGCCTCTGGGTGTCATGCTTGTGGCTGTCAGTCTTGCTATGCCTCATGGGACTTGTAGTTCTGCAACAGCTGGATGTCCGCTGATTACATATCCCTGATTTATACTCTGGCCTTCAAAGAATATTATATGTGCACCAAATGCCTTTGCATACTCAGGTACTGCCTTGTAGAAGTGTCCTTGAATCATCACTGTGCTGCCTTTGTACAAAGCAGAGGTGTGGGAGGGACCCAGCAGGCACCACTCACTACAGGCTGCCTGTAGAAAACGACAGGAGGGGGCGGAGACAAGACCAGTCACACCCTGCACATGGCGAGAAAGCAGCAGTGACCGGTCTTTATTACAGGAAGCTTGTGCTCAAAAGATGATGGAATTCTGCACAGGTCCGGAGGAAATGCACAAAGCACAGCTAGATTCAAGTAACACATGCCTCTTGTATTTGGAAAGTGTTTGTTTGCTCATACCAAAGTTTACCTTTTAGGGCCCATTCTTGTCAAGCTGGTCCTTTGGAGTGTATTTAACACACATGTGAGAATGCATGTTGTGTTAAGGCAGCCCTTTGATTTGAAAGAGCTGCCATTGCACCACAGTGGACTTGCCCCATTATTGGTAACTCCATGCACCACAATGCACAGTAGTGGGTTATGGCACACTGCAATGCAAGTGAAGTGCCATTAAAAAAATAAAATAAAATGTGCATTTCCATGTTCTGCTGTCATTCTGCATTACTGAAACACATAGAATGGGCGCTAAAAGAAACCTGTTCTGGGAAATCCCGACTGCTATTGGGGTCTTTCCCTTGAAGATTCTGGTTGTCATTTTGATTGGCTTCTCTTTAAGTCACTGATCAGGAACAAATGGGCATATTCAGAGTTCTTGGCTTGCAGCTTACTTGTTTTTGGTCAGTTACTGAGATGGCAAAGGGATCAGCATGACACCTGAGCATCTAGAATTTTTTTCCCTAGAGATTCAGCAATGGCAACCCATGCATCTGTCACCACAGGGGGATGAAGGCAAAACAGGATGGAAGCACCTGAATATTTTAACCAGCATGTGTAATCATAAAAGAGTAAACTTAAAGAGTAACTCCACTTTTGTTCAGAAAAAAAACATTCCCCCCCCGGGTGATCTATGTACATTGCAAGGATTTTAACAAACTTTGTTGCAGATTCCTACCTATTGTTGTTCTGAAGAAATCAGTTTGTTCCTCTGTGCTCCTGTGCAAAGTGAGTCTAATGGGAGTAGTTTCATAATGATCAACCAGCTGCTGCACCTGCAGGACTCTGAGGAATATTGCAGGGTCTGCATCCCTTTCAACATGATTTCCTATTGGGGATATCTTACCAAAAATGTAATTTTTGTTGCAGGGGATGCCAAAAATCTGACTTGTATCTTAATGTAGACTTGTAGGAAAATCCGTAAAACAATCGCACAAGCAGAAAATTGTGTTTCTGGGGGGCGTTCTATACACATTCTGTGTACAGAATACCTCCAGGTAGCCATATTGCATTTTAAAGAAAATTACAGAGCTGCAGATTTGAAAAGGAAAGGTCATTTTTAAGAACATTCGATTACAATATGACTTGTGTTGTACGCTATATTTTTTAATTTGCTAACCCCCCCCCCCCCCCCCCCATGAAAGTGGAGTTAACCTTTAACCACTTGTCGACCAGGCCATAGCTGAAAGACGGCTACAGCGCGGTCGGCTTATTCCGGGTGGGCATCCATGGACGTCCTCCCAGAATCTTGCTCCCCCTGGGGCACGCACCTGGGAACATCCATGTCCGCCGGGTCCGAAAGACCAGGCGGATCACGGTAAAAAGCCGCTGATAGCTGCCGTTTACCACGTGATCGCTCCGTCAAATGATGTCCTGACGCCGGTTCCTCCCTCCCCTCTCTGTACCGATCTGTACAGTGCGAGGGGAGAGGGAAGAGATCATTTGCAGCAGCGCTGTGGGCTGGATCTGTAGTGCCCACAGCGCTGCTCAGTGCCCGTACTCTGCCCGTACTCTGCCCGTACTCTGCCCGTACTCTGCCCGTACTCTGCCCGTACTCTGCCCGTACTCTGCCCGTACTCTGCCCGTACTCTGCCCGTACTCTGCCCGTACTCTGCCCGTACTCTGCCCGTACTCTGCCATAAATTTTAACAGACGCAAAGAATTTTTTTTTTTAACGGATTTTCAGTCTTTTTTGATTTATAGGGCAAAAAATACAAAACCCAGCGGTGATTAAATACCACCAAAAGAAAGCTCTATTTGTGTGAAATAAAGGACAAACATTTCATATGGGTACAGTGTTGCATGACTGAGTAATTGTCATTCAAAATGTGAGAGCACCAAAAGCTGAAAATTGGTCTGGTTAGGAAGGGGGTTTAAGTGCCCAGTGGTTAAGCACAATTATAGTTAGTTTCCACATAGCCACCCCTTCCCAAAAGCTCTAAAATGCAAATACTTAATAATAAATTATAATTTTGCATCATTTGGAAACCAGACTTTCCACTGTCTTAGCTGGTGGTGAAATAGATGGGATTTCAGTGCTGATCCAGACAGCGTGCATAGAGCTCACCAAATGATGTGTTTACTTTACACTCACGGCATGGTCGGACAGCAAGCGCCACTTGTATATGGAAGCCCTTCCGTTAGATCCATGGTTGGTGCTCATTGCCCTGCAGCAAAGGATGTAACAAGACGAAATGAAAACAAATATGTCACAATGCAATTGGGGCAATGGGGAGATCTGGCTTTAGGATTTATCAAAGCATGGCAGTGTGCCTCGTGTATTCTAGTGTCAGTGCTAGAAATTGTCATTATTCCCCTCCAGACAGACATACTAATAAAGACTGGAAGAAATGTAGTTTTGTGTGCTCGGATTCCCTGTTTACAGAACATCCATATATGCTTGTTTAGTTGTTTCCAGGAGTAGAACATTGGTATAATGTACATTTTACCATTGCAGGTGGTTCGGCAGATGATGTGGCTTATGGACCATATATTTAAATATACCAATTTTGGTATCGTGTCCCTTGTACATGGAGACTTTTTTATCCGACAGGTAAGCTCATGTTTTTAATTCTATTTTATTGTGAGAATTCCATTACCAAGAATAATGGCCGCAACATTTGGCCAACAAGTTAAATCAAGAAATACAATATACTGTATGTTGGTTTAAGTTGAGTGGGACCTTGCAGTGCTGGGTCTAGTGGTGTTCTTTAAGAAATATTTGAAGGATGGGGGTCGGACTAGTAAGTAGCAAGCAAAGGGAAGAGGGGGAGGCCTCAATTTTTGGATTAACATGTAGTTAAATTTAAGAGAGGCGTGGGATGTTAAATTGGAGCATCATTGGCTAGGTGTCTGAGAAGATACCATTGCATATGTTAAAAGGATTGCATTATAGATTGTTGAGTTTCTGTGGGCAAGGTTTGAATGAAAGATTCCCAAATGTTGAAGAAATTTTGAACCCTTAATTCCTTATGCAGGGAGGCCTCCACCCATTCCATGCGAAAAACATAGGATAGTAATCTCGTGAGATTCCGAATTTCGATCCATGTATAGCTGGATTTAGTCAAGAATCCTATTTTTAACTACTAAAAGAAGCAAGACTAAAAAATGGTTAGCTGTTCCCAGCCCAAGGCTTCCTAAAGTAACCAATTATCAAAGACTGAAGGATGGCAAAGATACCTCAAGTTTCCTTCTGTATGCTCGAAAGCCAAAGACTGGTGTTTTTTTATTTATTTATTTTTTATAGGGAACTTCGGAGACTTTCTGGACTTTAATGAACTGTCATCATTTAGTGAATAATTAAAGAAGTCTAGCCAAAGCTATTTTGGCTGTACCTCTCCTGGAGATCATAAGAGTGCAGATCGCTCTGCACTCCTGTGACCTATTTTCAACCAGTCCAGGCCCTGGATAGATCCCAAATTTACCGTCGGGATCCACCCAGATGCCTGGATTGGCAGCTGGCTTGACCTCTCAGCGAGCCTCGAGGAAACATCAGGGTTTCTGCCCTGCCATTTAAGCGGTGGCAGACTTATTATTCAGTGGTTTGTCTGGGGTTCACCTTTAAAAAGCTGGCGCACACTGATGGACCCAAAGAGCATCATGGGGAAGCAGTAGAGATTTTGCAGGTATTCAGGATTGGTTCTTTCTTCATCTAGGCAGTTTTTTCTTTTTGTGATTTGGAGCTGCTGTATAAAACCACAAACCATGTTTTCCTCTTTTGGAAATGTTTTTGCTTTATCTAAACTTCTCGCTTAAAGTTGTCTTGTGCAATCCATCGAACGGGACACTTTCTTGTCTTACATCCTCCGCCAAGAACAGAGATCTGGAAAGTGTCTGACAAAGAGGAAAAAAACTTCAAAGCAGAAAACCCTTTTTTAAATTGACCCATTTTAGTAAAGAGTCAGCTTATCCTTAAAAAATAAATAACAAAATATTGTTTATCTCTGTCCACCCAGAAGTGGTTTGCAAACATGGCTATTTTCAAGGTTGTTGCTAGCTTTAAGGTCAGTAATTAGTGTAGCGTTGCTAATATTCCCTATGCATTTTACGCTTGAAGAAGTAAATGTATTAATTATGCAAAAATCCCACAAGCCTCGTGCTGGGATGCGGGAGTAGTTTGTGTGTGTGTGTGTGTGTGTGTATATGTGTGTATATATATATATATAATATATTCTGCACGGCGGCTTTCTTGGAGGGGGGAGGTGTTCTCTTCAAAATTGAAAGAAAGGGATATGGTTAAGATGGCTCTGAGGTTGGTCATAGATGAAGCAATTTTTTTTGTCTGATCCAATTAAGATTCTTTCAAGTTCCACAAAGGTATTTAAAGAAGAGTTGCACCTGGGGCAAAAAAATATAAAAGTCAGCAGCTACAAATACTGTAGCTGCTGAATTTAAATATATGGACACTTACCTGTCCAGGGAGCCCGCGATGTCAGCACCCCAGTCGATTTTTCCCAATGGCTGTGGGGTGCTGCCGCCAACATTCTTTGGCTTCACAGCCTGTTTCCCTACTGCGCATGCACGTTGTGTTTTCTAACTGGCGCAACGGAGGAAGAAGGAGGGGGGCAAACTTCTGAGGGACGGCGCCACAGTGCAGTCTCCCAGAAATGGAGAAGGGTGCCTGTCAAAACCACGTCCTCTCTCCCCCCACCCCCCTGAAAGGTGCCAAATGTGGCACGGGGGGGGGGGGGGGAAGCAGATAAGTGGAAGTTTCTCTTTTGGGTGGAACTCCACTTTAAATTGCGTGAAAACGGCAAAATACCACTTAATTTTTGCAGGTATAAAAGCAAATGGATTTTCCAACAGAATAAAAAAATCTTCCTACGCAATTGTTAAAAGGCCAGTCCTCCAAAAAAGTATATTTCAGTTTTTGGTAAATGTTGGTTTAATCCACTTTTGCAGCCAAATTTTTGATAACTCCTACTTACTCCTACTTGCCTCCAGGTATTCTGGTTTCCCACCACACTCCAAAGACATGCTGGTAGGTCAATTGGCTCTTATCTAAACTGGCCCTAGTGTGTGTATGTATGCATGTGAGATAAGGATCTTGTATTGCAAGCAGCTTGAGGGCAGGAAATACCTGAAATAAGTACTTTTATATTTGCTGTCTCCTAATCACAGCATAACTTTAAAGTTGCACCCTGGGTATTAGGCAATCTAACCTTGCATTGAGGCCTCCCCACACTGCAAGGGTTAAATACTCATTTAGCCTAGGAATGCAGGGATAAGGTGCAACACTTATCTTATTTCAGGGTCACTCTTTCCACAGGACTGGTCCAGCAATGTCATTTTTCTCTAAAATACTTCGGGCTGCAATCACATGATCGGCCCCTCCACACCAATTGCCCTGCACTGTGCATGATGATGCAGAGGGGTTGCCCAGAGCTTCGTGCAGATTAGATTAGTGCTGGACCAATGGATAGTCTAAGTAATGCACCTTATCCCTGCACCCCTAGACTAAACAAACATTTTATCCATGCAGTGCTGGGGAGGCCCTGGAGGTCACATGACTGCACAGTTTACAAGTCTTGGGCAGTTGCTGCAAGAGCCAGTGTAGCGTCACATATGGCAACCCATCACATTTGGCTACCCGCTGGACTGCGCATGCGCAACACCGCCATATGCGTTCCAACACTGTGGCGATCTGCGCTTGCGCAGAATTTTGTGGCCACACCCCTGAGTCCAGGTTCAAGCCCCACCATCCAAGTGGACACAGAGTTAGACTATAATTATGCCGAGCGAAGCAAGGCCATGCCCGAAGCATTGCGAGCGAAGCGAGGCCGCAAGGGGCCCTGTGGCAAAGTGGTCTTACAACAGTGTTGGAATGCATATGGCGGTGTCACGCATGCGCACTCCAGCAGGTAGCAAAATGTGATGGGTAGCTGAATGTGACGTGACACCAGCAATATTGAGAAATTCCCAGAGCAGAGATGTCACACCATTGGTGCCATCAATGCGTCCCTATAGAAAAATGGAAGAAAATATTACAGTGCACACATGCAAAAAAGACATTTACCTCCAGCAAGGCAAGTTTAAAACACCTGAACATTTTCAAAAAAACATTATCAAAAAATATGGGGATTTGGTCACACCATATTGCTATATGGTGCTAAGCCCACTTACTGCGAGGGGTACTTTGTCGCAGTAAGTGAGCTTAGCACCATATAGCAATATGGTGTGACCAAATTCCCATATTTTTTGATAATGTTTTTTTGAAAATGTTCAGGTGTTTTAAACTTGCCTTGCTGGAGGTAAATGTCTTTTTTGCATGTGTGCGCTGTAATATTTTCTTCTACTGTATGGTCTTATGGCTGCACCATCTTTAATGCATCTTTAAGGTTGTGCCCCCCCAATATCTTGTTTGCCTATAGAAAAATGGACGATCATCCGTTTTCATCTGTCTCCGTCAACATCCTTTTTTTTTTTTTTTTTTTTGAACAAATGAAAGCCCTATTTTTCATCTGTCAAAAACAGATCGAACTAAAAACGGATGTAAACTGATAAATGGTCAGTTTCTTTCATGAACATCACGGGACACAGAGCCACAGTAATTACTGATGGGTTATATAGGTATCACTGGTGATTGGACACTGGCACACCCTATCAGGAAGTTCAACCCCCTATATAATCCCTCCCCCTTGCAGGGATACCTCAGTTTTTACGCCAGTGTCTTAGGTGATGGACGTGTAAAGATGTCCTGTGCTGAGCTCCAAAGGGAATATCCTAAGATCCTATACTGGGGCAAGCCAGGCGAACCGGATCCATTCAAAGTGTCTTTTCATGGCCGAATTGAATGGTACCCGGGCCTCGTGTCCGAAGAAACGAGGTTTTACCCGTAATGCTTCTCTTTTTAGAGAGCTGGACCCCGCAGATCAGAATATGGCTTTAAACTTCCTAATTTCTGGCGAGGTGCTTTACGGTCCCAGAACTGTTGGATCCCCCTATTCGTAGGGGGCCCCAGTCTCTGACGGTTTTTTCAAACGGAGCCCACAGTGAGAGGTGAAGATTGGGTCTGTGTAAACAGCACCCTGCGGCTGGATAAGGTAAGAGGAGATTCCACAGAATTTTTGAGTTCTAGTGGATTTTCTCCTTTAAGGTAAATGCATGCTATGCCTATTGTGACCACCGGGGGCTGCCAAGAGCACTAACCTGCACATGCTGACTGTCTGTCTCAGGTGTTTTCATCGCTGGTTATGTCCCAGCGTCTCAAGCAGGCTGCAAACAGGTAAGATGGAAGGGGGGGATTTCTCATGTTTGAATGTTCCCCCCCCAGGCTAGAGAGGGGCCACAGGGGTCTAGAAAGTGGTTATACCACCCGGGCTCTGCGGCCTAATGGCCACCATCTCTGAAGATAGCCGTTCAGGCAGATCTTGTTACCAGCCTCCCTCCCCCCCCCCCCCATCCCCAGCCTTTCTCCAGAAGCATGACAGGAGAGTCGGCCAGCGCGGGAAGCGCTCGTTTTTTTCAAAACTCGAGGGGGGGGAGGGGGCGGGACGTCAGCACAGGTGCTTAGACTCCCACTCAGGCCAGCTGCAGGCTATTAAAGGCACTCTGTACAGGTGCACACAGCCTTCTGAGAGACACAGAGCTGACGGTCGCATGTAAGGTGGGACACAGGCATTCTCCTAGGCAGCATTTACTGAAGTAACACCAGACTGAGCATTGGGTAGCAAGGCTTTTAGCCAGACTACATCGCTCAGCGGGCAGTGTTCATTTGTATACCTCACACCTTGTTGCTTTGCACTATGGGTAGAAGAGGTTCAAGCACCCCAGGAACCAGAGACACTAGGGGGTCTCGTTCAGGTTCTGAGGGCCCCCTGTCGGCAGCATCCTCCCCCCCTAAAGATGGGCCAGGGACGGCTAGCCAGGGAGAGCCATCGGGGTCAGGGGCTACACCTGCTTCTGGCACTTCAGCCCCTGTATATATTACACAAGAGGTTTTTTCCTCAACCATTAATGGTCTAGAGGAAAGATTAATGGCCGTGATTACGTCTTCACTCAGTGGAAGAAAACGCACTAGGCTTTCCTCTGTTCCCCAAGACCCTCAGACAGAGGAGCTCTGGGATAAAGGAGATGAATCCCTTTCAGAGGTTCAGGATGGGACGGATGATTCCTCTTCGGAGGAATCAGGTGGAGAGGGACCCTTCCCAAGAGGAGAAAGTCTTAGTGCAGATCCTCACTGGATTGGTCCGCTCCACATTTAAGTTGCCCATACCTGAAACTGCTAAAGAATCCTCTTCTGCTTTGGTGTCACTGAAACCTTTCCAAGCAGCACATGCTTTTCCTGTTCATACTTTACTTGAAAAGCTCATTTATTCTGAGTGGGATCACCCAGACAAACGTTTTTTTCCGCCGAGAAAGTTTTCAACACTTTATCCGATGGAAGAAAAGTTTATTAAAATGTGGGGAATACCGGCTATTGATGCCGCCATTTCCTCCGTAAATAATAGCCTGACTTGTCCTGTAGACCAGTGTTTCTCAACTCCAGTCCTCAAGGCGCCCAAACAGGTCACGTTTTCAGGATTTCCCTCATCTGAAATGGCTTTGGGAATTACTAAGGCAGTGAAACTGATCAAATCACCTGTGCAAAATAATGGTAAGCCTGAAAACATGACCTGTTGGTGCGCCTTGAGGACTGGAGTTGAGAAACACTGCTGTAGACAATGCTCAGATGCTCAGGGATCCTGTAGATAAAAGGATGGAATCCCTATTGAAGGATGTTTTCTCCTTAGCAGGATCAGTGGCCCAACCTGCAGTAGCAGCGATTGGAGTCTGTTAATACTTAAGAGACCATGTTAAGCAGGTCATCAAATTATTACCTGAACAGCAGGCCCAGGGGTTTGCTAACCTTCCAGCGGCCTTATGCTTTGTGGTTGACGCCATTAGAGATTCTATCGTGCAAACCTCCCGTCTTTCACTGGGGTTGGTGCATATACGTAGAATCCTATGGTTGAAAAATTGGTCAGCCGAAGCACCATGTAAGAAGCTACTGGCTGGGTTTCCATTTCGTGGTGCAAGGTTGTTTGGAGAGGACTTGGATAACTATATCAAGAGAATCTCTTGTGGGAAAAGCACTCTCTTACCTGTCAAGAAGAGTAAGCGTCCCTCTTTCAAACGGACTCTTTCCCTAGCGCCGGGGGCTTCAGCCTCCAGGCAGTCTCGACGGCCGCCTCCATCGGGGTCCAGAGACAAGAGTCAACCCCAGGGACAAAAGAAGTCCTGGGGAAAGAAGCCTACTAGGCAAAACACTAAGACCTCTGCATGAGGGGGCGCCCCCCGCTCACTCGAGTGGGGGGAAGACTGTGACAGTTCTCAGAGCTCTGGCAGGAGGACTTCCAGGACAGATGGGTAATCTCCACGGTAACCTTAGGGTACAAGCTGGAGTTTCAGGAATTCCCCTCTCCTCAGTTCCTCAGATCAAGTGTTCCCAGAGACCCAGAGAAGAAGCAGTCGCTCCTTCTAGCGTTAGAGCGACTTTTGTCGCAGGAGGTCATTATGATAGTTCCCGCAAAGGACCAGGGATTGGGCTTCTATTATAACCTTTTTACGGTCTAAAAGCCAAATGGGGATGTCAGGCCCATTCTGGACTTAAGGGATCTGAACTGATTCCTAAGGATTCAATCCTTCCGCATGGAATCCATTCGAACAGTAGTTCCCACCCTGCAGGGAGGAGAATTTCTGGCATCAATAGACATCAGAGATGCATATCTGCATGTGCCCATTTTTCCTGCTCATCAGAAGTTTCTGCGCTTCGAGGTAGGAGGGCGCCATTTCCAGTTTGTGGCTCTGCCTTTCGGGATAGCCACTGCACCTCGAGTGTTCACAAAGATCTTGGCTCCTCCTCTGGCCAGATTAAGGGATCAGGGTATAGCTGTCATAGCATACCTAGACGACCTGCTCTTGATAGACCGGTCGGTAGCCTCTTTGAATGGAAACTTGATGACCACGGTCAGGTATCTAGAACACCTGGGTTGGATCCTCAACTTAGAAAAGTCTTTCCTAAAACCAGTAAGAAGACTGGAGTATTTAGGTCTGATTATAGATACAAGCCAGGAGAAAATATTTCTACCCCAGGCAAAGATCACTGCTTTGAGAGAGCTGATCCTGACAGTAAGGACCAAGAAGGGTCCCTCAGTCCGCCTTTGTATGAGGCTACTAGGGAAGATGGTGTCTTCATTCGAAGCAGTTCCCTATGCTCAGTTTCACTCAAGAATGCTGCAACACAGTATTCTGTCGACCTGGAACAGGAAGGTTCAGGCATTAGACTTTCCGATGCACCTGTCGCATGCGGTGCGTCAGAGCCTCAATTGGTGGCTCATATCCGAAAACCTGCAGAAGGGGAAATCCTTTCTACCGGTTACCTGGACGGTGGTAACAACAGATGCCAGTCTGTCAGGTTGGGGAGCAGTTCTGGAACAGGCTGCGGTCCAAGGGGTATGGTCCAAGACAGAGAGGACCTTACCCATCAACATTCTGGAGATCCGGGCGATACATCTAGCTCTAAAGGCCTGGACTATCAGGCTACAGGGTTGTCCGGTCAGGATCCAGTCCGACAATGCCACAGCAGTGGCTTATGTCATTCATCAGGGAGGCACCCGGAGCCGAGCTGCTCAAAAAGAGGTGAACCAGATCTTAGTCTGGGCAGAGATGCATGTGCCATGCATATCGGCAGTTTTCGTCCCGGGAATAGAGAATTGGCAGGCGGACTATCTAAGTCGCCAGCAGTTACTTCCAGGGGAATGGTCTCTGCATCCCGACGTCTTTTGGGCCATATGCCAAAGATGGGGGGTTCCAGATGTAGATCTCTTTACATCCCGATTCAACAAAAAGATAGACAGATTTGTGGCAAGGACAAAAGATCCTCTTGCATGCGGGACGGATGCGTTGGTGATTCCGTGGCTTCGGTTCTCACTGATTTACGCATTCCCGCCTATTCTGCTACTACCACGACTCCTTCGCAGGATCAGGCAGGAAAGGAAGTCGGTACTTCTGGTGGCCCCCGCTTGGCCCAGAAGGACTTGGTATGCAGAAATAGTAAGGATGACGGTAAGTTCCCCGTGGACCCTACCGGTACGCCCAGACCTGTTATCTCAAGGTCCAGTGTTCCATCCTGCCTTACAAACGCTAAATTTGACGGTTTGGCTATTGAGACCCACGTTCTGAAGAGTCGTGGGTTCTCAGGTCCTGTCATATCTACCTTGATTAATGCAAGGAAGCCAGCTTCCAGGATGATTTATCATAGAGTCTGGAAGGCTTATATAACCTGGTGTGAATCCAGAGGTTGGCATCCCAGGAAATATGTCATAGGTAGAATCCTTGATTTTCTACAGATGGGATTAGAGATGAAGCTGGCCTTGAGTACCATCAAGGGCCAGGTCTCTGCTTTATCAGTATTATTTCAGCGGCCACTTGCTTCGCATTCTTTGGTCCCTAAACCCCTAGGACTTGAATTTGGTCCTGGCTGTGTTACAGAAGCAGCCTTTTGAACCAATAAGTCAGATTCCTTTGGTCTTGTTGACAAGGAAATTAATTTTTCTGGTGGCCATCTCTTCTGCTAGAAGAGTATCAGAATTAGCAGCTCTTTCCTGTAAGGAGCCTTATTTGATTATACACAAGGATAGAGTGGTACTACGCCCTCATCCTAGTTTTTTACCGAAGGTGGTTTCTGATTTTCATTTAAACCAAGACATTGTTCTACCTTCCTTTTTTCCAGATTCCTGTTCTCCGGAAGAGAGATCTCTACATTCGTTGGATGTAGTAAGAGCAGTTAAGGCCTATCTAGGGGCAACTGCTCAGATCCGCAAGACGGATGTTTTGTTTGTGCTGCCAGAGGGTCCCAATAGAGGACAGGCAGCGTCAAAAGCTACCATTTCTAAATGGATTCGACAGTTGATCATTCAAGCTTACGGTTTGAAACAGAAGATTCCTCCGTTTCAGATCAGGGCACATTCCACAAGGGCTATTGGTGCTTCTTGGGCAGTGCATCACCAGGCCTCTATGGCTCAAATCTGCAAGGCCGCAACCTGGTCTTCAGTTCATACATTCACCAGATTCTATCAGGTGGATGTGAGAAGGCATGAGGATATCGCCTTTGGGCATAGTGTGCTGCAGGCAGCGGTACAGGGTCCTCAGGTCTGATTGCACCCTACTTGGTCGTGGTTCCCCCCCTCAGGTAGCATTGCTCTGGGACATCCCATCAGTAATTACTGTGGCTCTGTGTCCCGTGATGTTCGAGAAAGAAAATAGGATTTTTTAAAACAGCTTACCTGTAAAATCCTTTTCTTTCGAAGGACATCACGGGACACAGAGGTCCCACCCCTCTTCTAATACACTATATTGCTTGGCTACAAAACTGAGGTATCCCTGCAAGGGGAGGGATTATATAGGGGGTTGAACTTCCTGATAGGGTGTGCCAGTGTCCAATCACCAGTGATACCTATATAACCCATCAGTAATTACTGTGGCTCTGTGTCCCGTGATGTCCTTCGAAAGAAAAGGATTTTACAGGTAAGCTGTTTTAAAAAAATCCTATTTTTTTTCATCCTTTTTTTTACATCCAGCACCGCATTGGTAGTGGATGTAAAAAAAAAAAAAAAACTGATGAAAGGTCCATATGAGTTAAAGTACCGTAAAGGTAAAAAGTTTAGAAAAAAAAAAAAGCAAACGTTATACTTACCTGCTCTGTGCATTGGTTTTGCACAGAGCTGCCCCAATCAATTATTTTTGGGTCCCTCGCTGTTGGTCCTGGTGTCCCCCCCCCCCCCCCCCCCCACGAGTGCCCCCAATAGCAAGCTTTTTGCTATGGGACACTCAAGCAGACTCGCTCCCGAGCCGCACTCCTGTAAATAAACATTGTCCATTCACACACCGAGCATTGCTCGGCCTTGCCTCTGCCCCCTGCTCTCTCTCTGACAGCAGCAGGAGCCAATTGTTCCTGCTGCTGTGTGAGCCAATGAGGAGAGCGAGATCCAGGAGAGCCACTGCTCTAATGCACATGGGAGCAGCAGCTGCACCCAGAAGGTTTTTTACCTTTATGCATTAAGGTAAAAACCTTCTGCCTTTTTAGATCTACTTTAAAGCTTATTTAGGCCGACCATAGCCGGAGCAAATGTTTTTCTTGCAACCAGGATGACACAGCGACAGGGGCATCCCTCCTGCCGAGCCATTGTCTTCCCTCAGTGGGGGAAGAGTCAGCCAAGGCCTGTTCCAAACAAAGGTAAGTATTTTTTTTTTTTCCCCAATAATGTGGGGTTTTCCCAAACTTGACTTCAAAAGTGGAAATACACTTTAAGTCACCTGACTGTTTATTCTATCACTTGGGGAATTTTATTTGTGAGATTTCTGTGCTGATTTCCTAGGCCTGTATTCCTGCTATTGCCATTTTAAGCTCCCTCCCTCGACTTTGGGGATAGAACAGCCTCTACTACTCTCCAGTCCTATGGCTTTCCATAAGATTTTGGAGTGTGTCTGTGGGAATCTATGCCCATTCAACCAAGTTGGCATAGGTGAGGTATTCATTTTGGACAATCAGACCTGGCTTGCATTCATTCCAAAGATGTTCAGGTGGGTTAGGTCCCTGGCAGGACACTTGAGTTCCTCCATACCAAACGCCTCAAACCAGGTCTTCATTGAGCAAAGGGGCACAGTCATGCTGGAACAGAAAAGAACCTTCTCTCCAAGGTTGAAAGTTCACTGTTGTGTCTTTATATATTATTATCTGTATTAACAGAAGCCTTCACTGAAAACACCTGACCTCAAGGTCCACATCCGTCTGGCTATTTAATTTTACTAGAGGGTAGAGGACATACAAGTGCTTTATCTGCTCTCTAAAGGAGTGGAGCAGCAGATTCTGAATGACGTAATGGAAACCTAAATTGGTTTCTAACATTATACTGGCTTCTATCAGTAGAGACATGTACACACTATTGGAGTTCAGCCATCTAATCTGTCCCATCTGTGTCATCCTTCTAGGGTAAAGCTTACCGGGACCAACAGCTGATCTTCCTCAAGGACCACCTTGAGAAGTACTACAGGAGTCGAGATAGAAAGTGGATAATTTTATTCCCAGAAGGAGGATTTCTCAGGAAAAGAAGGGAAACAAGCCAGCTGTACGCCAAGAAGAACAACCTGCCATTTCTTAAGCATGTCACCCTGCCAAGATTGGGAGCTACGCATGTTATTCTGAAGACGTTGCTTGCGCAGCAAGAGAACGGGACGCTGAAGGGAGGTCATTCTCCAGTAGTTGGTAAGACTTAAAGCCAACATAAAGTGGTTGTAATCCCTTCTATATACCCAGTGAAGTGGCTGGCCTCAGGTGATACACAGATGAAACAAATCCTCCTACATAAGTTGTACCTGTTTGAGGTCTTCTCTTCTCTACATCTGTTCAAAGTGCTGAATCATAAAGCTCGTCTTAGTTGTCAGAAAAAAGGGGGCCGAGAGCTGAAGTTACACACTGCAGAGTTCAGTGAGGAGAGCTCTGAGAGCTGATTGGAGGGAATGGACACCCCCTCCCTTCACACAGGAACAGAGCTGAGACTGTCAATCAGTTGGAGGTGCCTTCATGTCACAATTTTTCCTTTTTGTGTCAGGAAAACTTGTCAGAAGTGATTCATGCTCATAGAGGAACAAAGCAGCAGACAGAAATGGCGCTTAGTGTTCTTAATTGAGACAAGTACACACTATAGAAGGATATGCTTTGTTCATGTCCTGAGGTTTACAATCACTTTAACAGTTTACTTATCTCCAGCTGTAATTCTGATCATAAATACACAGTATGTTAGCAATCCCAGTACCTTTCAGCCACCTTTTATCGCAAAAATGATTGAATAAATCAAGACTTCCTACTGCCATTCCTGGTTTACAAAAAAATAAACGGTCAGTGGTATCTTGATACTTATACAATGGAAAGTTGTTTGAATGTGACTGTAGTTACTGTGTATGTGGCCAGCAATACCTAGTCTATACACTGTGTTCATGTTCTCCAGGAAAATTGTCTGTTAATCCCATTGTTACCATGTCCTTGCCACTTTTTCAAACATTGCTGGTTTCTAGCAGAAGTTAAGGAACCCCCTAAAACCAGTTTCACACGGGCATTGTCTTGTATAAGAGCAGTGTGAACAGCAACTTTTACAAAACATTTAAGAGCTTTCAGCAAGCTTTATTGAAGCGTTTAAAGTAATATTTAGCTCCAGTTTGTAAATGATCCTAATGGGAGTGCTGATTGCCACTTTAAGCAAGCTGCTAGCAGGCTTCAGTAGGCTTTCAGCGAGCTTCAAGAAATGCTGAAGCCTGCTAGCAGCTTGTTTAAAGTAGCAATTAGCACTCCCATTAGGATCTGCTCAACATTTACAAACTGGAGCTAAATGGTACTTTAAAGCCCCTTTTCACATGGGCATCCCATTTGTCCGTCTTCTATCCTTCCGTTGACGGATGTAAAACGGACATCAGTGCATGTCTATGGAAAAAACAGATGATCATCCATTTACATCTGCTTCCGTCAACATCTGTTTTTTGGAATGGATCAAAGCCCTGTTTTTCTGACGTTAAAAAAACGGAATGGACGTAAAAGGATAAATGGTCCGTTTTGCATTCGTAGCTGATGTAAAAAAAATAAATAAATAAAAATGTAAAATGTGACTGAAATGATGAAACAAATGGAGCACTCATGCAAATGCTTTGTCAAACCTTGCCGTTCACACAGCTCTAATACCAGCTGAAGTGTACAAAACGAAATGTCTAGAATTCTTCAAGCTCCACTGTTCTCCGCCCAAAATAGATTTTTCCACTATGGAAGGAACAGGGAGATTTGAAGTGGTTGTTAAGCCACTTGTTTATATGTACCACCGTGTCTTTGCTATATGAAAAGAATTCAGATTTCTACCTTATTTTACAGCCCCTCCCTGCGCTCACGTGACTGCTCGGCTCCCTCCTCTCCCGGGCTGAGAACTCCCGCTGACGTCAGTCGGAGAGGAGAGAGCCAAGACTTAAGCTGGGGAGTAGAGGAGGAGATAGCCGAGTAGTCACGTGAGCGTCGGGAGGCGCTGTAAAATTGGGTAGAAATCTGAATTTTTTTCATATAGCACAGACACTGTGGGGTACATACTGTTATTAAACAGAGGGGATTGTATAAACATATAACAACTATGATAGCAGCAGGAGGGGATGGGCACTATCACGAGCAGACAGGGGAGGAGGACAGAGCAGGGCCTCGGATGAAGGAAAATGACCACTGTGTCAGGGCTCAGCAGCCATGATAAACCTTGGTCAGTTTACAGGGGGAATGGCAGGATCAGCCAGGTATTTTATGATACAGGGGGCCAAATTACGCAGCACAAGCACTGTGGTGTTATTCATGCTTTAACCACTTCTGGACCGCCCACTGCACATATATTGTGGCAGGGCGGCCCAGCTGCACAAAATGATGTACCTGCACTTAGTTTTGTGTATGAGATACTGTGAGCATGCTCCCGCTGCACGCCAGGGGAGTACACGGGCAGGGCAGGTGGACTCCCGCGATCGGTCCACAGAGACAGAACGGGCTCTGCCTATGTAAACAAGGCGGTTCCCCGTTTGAGATCAGCTGTTCCTAGTAATCAGAACAGTGATCTCTGTGTTGTCCCAGTGAGCCCATCCCCCACACAGTTAGAACACACACTGAGGGAACACAATTAACCCTTTGATCGCCCCCTATTGTTAATCCCTTTTTCTGCCCGTGTAATTTATACATTGATCAGTGCATTTTTGTAGCACTGATCACTGTATTGGTGTCACTGGTCCTGAAAAAGTGTCACTTAGGGTCAGATTTGTCTGCCGCAATCCTGCTAAAAATCGCAGATCGCCGCCATTACCAGTAAAAACAATAAGAAAAATTAAGTCCCTTAATCTATCCCCTATTTTGTAGACTTAACTTTTGGGCAAACCAATAAACGCTTATTGGTATTTTTTTTTTTTTACCAAAAATATGTAGAAGAATACATATTGGCCTAAACTGATGAATATATTTTGTTTGGTTTTTTTTTTTTTTTTTTGTTTTTTTTTTGTTTTTTTTGTTTTTTTTTGGATATGTATTATAGCAGAAAGTAAAAATTTTTAGTTTTTTTATTCAAAATTCTCTTTTTTATTTTTTGCGCTATAAAAAAAAAAAAAACCCTGCAGAGGTGATCAAATACTACCAAAAGAAAGCTCTATTCTCTATTTGTGGGAAAAAAGGACATCAATTTTGTTTGTGTACAATGCCGCACGACTGCGCAATTGTCAGTTAAAGCGATGACTTCATTTCAATGGGCAGGGTGTTTTGGGAGCGCTGTATACAGCACTCCTAAACTGCCCAAAAGATGCTTCTTGCAGGACTTTTTCTAACGTCCCGCAAGCGCACCGCTCCAGTGTGAAAGCACTCGGCCTTTCACATTCGGGTGGCATGGGAGGCAATTTTCCGGCGCCATTTCTAGCACTCAAATGCCTGAAAACTGCCTGAGTGTGAAAGGAGCCTTGGGGATATTCTGAAGAATGTTTGTTTTTTGTTTTTCCTGCAGTTTCTTTGCAGTTTTTTTTTTTTTTTTTTTTTTTTTTTTTTTGTACCTATGCTTGGTGATGCTTTACTGAAGCATTCACTAGCAGCTATATAATGCTTCATGCAAACCTTTTAACTTTTTAAAGGTTTATAACTAAAAGCCTTGTTCATGGACTCGTCATATCATAAAACTTGCTGGCTTGGACCCTGTACACCTGTCCTTAATGGCAGTCTCACTAGACCGTGTATTGACCACTGAGGATAGGGATATAATGGGTGGGCTTTATCCACGCAGTCAGAAGAAGACAAGCCCCTAGAATCAGGGTTCATCTAAGGACTCCATAGACACCAAGGAGAGGGTTTCTTATCACTTTGAGGTAATTTCCCTTAGGCAGCACATTCTGATTTACACGTACATTTTATTTTCTCACATACTTTTCCTTTATGTCCTGGCTTTTGTCACCCTAGAGTGCTAACGTGATTCTGTGTCTGAGTCTTTCTTCACCACCAACTGAAGGACGCTGAGGTCACTTGCAGTATTGTGTCTGAAATACCTGAGCTGAGAACACACAGCAAAGCCTTTATAAGATTACCACATGATCACACACAGCTGCTCCAGCTTGGCCTGGAATTTATATCCTAATGCTATTGCCTGCCAGTAATAGCCTGTTGGGTTAACACAATTTTTCCGTAATCTCTTCACGTAAAAAGTGTCTGTCCATATCCCAAACTAATATAGTGCAGAAAGTACTCTTTATTGGACTCATTAGAGCTTTTATTGATCTGTTCTGGGGTTGTACTGACTGCAGAGCACCTAGGACTGGACTCCTGATGTCTCCCATATACCTTCTGCTACCAGCCACCGACCATCATTGCCAGGATGCCGATAAGCAGAGCTTTATCCTTTGTGCTTCAGAGAAGAGCAGTGTGCTCAAAGGTCTTTATTAGGCATAATAATGTATCTTTGAACATATTGCAGTTTCAGGTGTATGGCACCTGTAGCCATAAGCAAACAAGCATTTCCCTAGGAGCACAGTGGATGTTTCAAGTGAGTCTACAGCCATAATGTAACCAAATGCATTATCAATAGCTTGGGCTGCAGAGCAATGCTTGGGGATGGATTTGTTGCTTTTGGCATGGCTGTATACGTGTGTGTAATATATATTTATTGCATTATTGGAATGATTATACTAATGTGGTAGATGGTGTTTTTTTTTTTTTTGAGTTGTGCCAGTCCAAGCTCTATTTTAGGGCATGGCAGTCCCCTTTTATTGGAAAGAAAAAAGGGAAAGCTAACTGTTGATGTAGAGGAACCCACTGAGGGGTTCCTCTACATCAACAGTTACTGGAAAATACCAAGCCACCTGGCTCCCTTGTCAGCAGTACCCACTGCTCTTCTTACCAGTCCCTCTGACTGTGTTGCCCAGTTCTCCTGGTTCACTTGGCTCACTTAACCTTTAGTCACAGCACCCTGCTGCAACCCCAACTCCTTCCTTGGGCACCTCTCACCCCCGGGTGAGACCACCTGTCTCCAAACTGGGAGCCCTGAGCTATCCTCAGGCATATGTAATGACCTGCACACCTGTGTACTCACACAGGATGCAGGCACCCAGTAAAATCTGGACACAGGATTGAAGGTTCCCCCCTCCAAGACACTTTGGAACCTTCAAGCCTCCAGGCCACAGTCCACGTTTACAGAATCCAGAGAGAGCCAAAAACACAGCTCAGACGTGAGAAGCGACAGTCTGGAACCTCGCACTAAGACTTAATGCAATTCCCGTGTCATTTTCTCCTACATGTGAACAGTGGCGGGGCCTTACGATGTCACTCACGTTCTCTCTAGCTCTCTCTCTATCTATATCTATATCTATATCTATATCTATATATATATATATATATATATAATTATATAATTATATTACACTCACTGGCAACTTTATTAGGTACATCTTGCTAGTACCGGGTTGGACCCCCTTTTGCCTTCAGAACTGCCGTAATTCTTCATGGGATAGATTCAACAAGGTGTTGGAAACATTCCTCAAATTTTGGTCCATATTGACATGATAGCATCACGCAGTTGCTACAGATTTGTTGGCTGCACCTCCATGATGCAAATCTTCCCTTCCACCACATCCCAAAGGTGCTCTATTGAATTGAGATCTGGTGACTGTGGAGGCCATTGGAGTACAGGGACCTCATTGTCATGTTTAAGAAACCAGTTTGAGATGGTTGTGAACATGGTGCATTATCCTGCTGGAAGGAGCCATCAGAAGATGGGGACACTGTAGGCATAAAGGGATGGACATGGTCAGCAACAATACTCAGGTAGCCCGTGGTGTTTAAACGATGTTCAATTGGTACTAAGAGGCCCAAAGTGTGCCAAGAAAATATCCCCCCCACACCATTACACCTCCAGCTTGAACCGGTGATACAAGGCAGGATGGATCCATGCTTTCATGTCAAATTCTGACCCCACCATCAAAATGTCGCAGCTGAAATCCAGACTCGTCAGACCAGGCAATGTTTTTCCAATATTCTATAGTCCAATTTTGGTGATCCTGTGCAAATTGTAGCCTCAGTTTCCTGTTTTTAGCTGACTGGAGTGGCACCCGGTGTGGTCTTCTGCTGCTGTAGCTCATCTGTTTGTTTCAGTTTCAATGTGTTGTGCGTTCATATGGTATTCTGCATACCTTGGTTGTAACAAGTGGTTATTCAAGTTACTGTTGCTATCATCCCAGTAGATCAGCAGTTTTTGAAATACTCAGACCAGCCTGTCTGGCACCAACAACCATGCCACATTCAAAGTCACTTAAATTCCCTTTCATCCCTATTCTGATGCTCGGTTTGAACTTCAAGTCATCTTCACCACGTTTAGATGCTTAAATAGATTGAGTTGTTGCCATGTGATTGGCTGATTTAGCAATTTGTGTTACCAAGCAATCGAACAGGTGTATCTAATAAAGTGGCGTGTGTGTCTATATGTATATATGTCATGTAGGGGTGTGTCAGACACTCTTAACAACTTCCCCACATTGTAGAGTAAAGCCCCTTTCACACCGGGGTGGGGGCGGTAAAGCGCCGATATTGTTAGCGGCGCTTTACCATCTGTATTCGGCCGCTAGCGGGGCAGTTTTACCCATGCTAGCAACTGAGAAAGGGTTAAAAACCGCCGGCGGTATAGCCACGGTGCCCCATTGATTTCAATGGGCAAGAGCGGTATACACACCGCCCCTTCACAGCTCCAAAGATGCTGCTAGCAGGACTTTTTTCCCATCCTGCCAGCGTACCGCTCCAGTGTGAAACCCCCCGGGGCTTTCACATTGGAGACAGAGCAGCGGCACTTTCAGGCCGGTTTGCAGGCGCTATTTTTAGTGCAATAGCACCTGCAAACTGCCCCAGTGTGAAAGGGGTCTAAAGGTTAGTAAGTTTGACAATGAATTGTGCTTTCACGTCTCCATTTCTTGTACTGGACGCACATACTGTATATACACACACATTGCTGGAGTTGAATATAAATAATTGAGTAATCAGATGACAGGATTAGAGAGAATATTGGATACTTGCTGACAGAGCCAAGACAAGGGGTGAGCAGAAGTTGCGGCTACCCTCTGCGCAGTGGTTTATTGCAGGGATGGGGTGCCCTGACCCTAACCCTAAGGGAAGAGGGGGGGGTGGGCAGTTTGGCATCTTTGCCCTGGGCGCTGGATGACCTTTGTCCCGGCATTGCTTGCTGGTAATTGTCTTTCTAGGCAGGAGCAAGCAAGTACACTGCTAGGTCCAACCAGAACCCATTTGGATAGGTATACAGTCTGTTACCCTCACATACTGTAGCTGTAATCCTGGGCAGCTAAACTTAATCGTGATTGCCTGAGAATCGCAGAGAGCAGCCATTTGTATTGGTTTGGAAAAATTTTTTTTTTATTTTTTTCATTGAAAATCATGGCATGTACATGGTTGTCAGACTAATTATAAGCAGTGCTCCAAACTTTAAGAATCATTTGTGATCTTGAGCTGTCTCTAAATGTGTGTGTATCCCTGAAAACCACAAAATAAACCTACAAGGGGGTTACAGCAGAGCAAGCATAATTATTTGCTCCTATTAAAGACTAGTCCAGCAGCTTCAGAGATAGATATCTATATCTATCAGGTAAATTGCTGGTTGCTGCTGTAAATGACCTATAATTGTAGGAGTATAAATGTACACAGCGTGCACTTTATCAGGGAAATGTATTCCTTTATTACCATCCTGGGGGAAATTGCTGTAGAACTGACACCTCTGCCTCGATATTAGCACATTTCTCTGATCATGTTTCTATTGTGCAGTTAATCTCTGTGGATATATTTATATAAGTATTTTTCTTCGCTTTACAAGCTCAAAAACCCAGGGGGTAGTTCCTTCAGCTAGCCAGTCTTTGATTAGAAGCCAGCAGTCCTAGTGACCGATACCTCTGTGAGCCGAAACTTTCAGTTTCAGTGTAGTGGATATTGTCTGATCTCCGGAGGTTTTGTATTGGCTTCAAGTCTGGGTACTGACCTTGTTTGTATTCACAGCAAATGATGCTATTGTTTGAGATTCCAAAAACTTTCTCCTCTGTAATAGGAGCCATCTTTAACCACTTCAGCCCGCCCCGGAAGGTTTTACCTCCCTTCATGACCAGGCCATTTTTTGCGATTCGGCAGTGCGTTACTTTAACTGACAATTGCGCGGGCGTGCTATGATGTACCCAAATAAAACTGTCCCCCCCTGTCCCCCCCCCCCCCCCCCTCAAAGCGAGCTTTCTTTTGGTGGTATTTGATCACCTCTGCGTTTTTTATGTTTTGCGCTATAAACAAAAAAGACCGTCAATTTTGAAAAAAAATTTTTTTACTTTTTGCTATAATACATATCCAAAAAAAAAGTAACAAAATCAAATTTCTTCATCAATTTAGGCCAATATGTATTCTACATATTTTTGGTAAAAAAAAAAAAACCCAAAAAGCGTATATTGACTGGTTTGCTGAAAAGTTATAGCTTGTACAAACTATGGGATAGATTTATGGACTTTTTTTTTTTTTTTTTTTTGTTACTGGTAATAGCGGCGATCAGCGATATTATTATTATTTTTTTTTTTTTTGTGGGACTGCAACATTACGGCAGACAATTTTTTTGGGGGGACCAGTGACACCAATACAGTGATCAGTGCTAAAAAAAAAAAAAAAAAAAAAAAAGCACTGTTACTGACAGCGAAGGGGTTAACATCAGGGGTGTTCAAAGGGTTAAGTGTGTTCCCTGGGAGTGCTTTCTAACTGTGTGGGGGATAGACTGACAGGAAGAACAGAGACCCATGTTCCTGCTTACAAGGAACACAAGATCTCTATGTACTTCCCTTTCAGAACGGCTATCTGCTCTGTTTACATAAGCAGATCCCTGTCCTGCCTCTCTGTGGAGCGATCGCAGGTGGCCGGTGGACATCGGGTCCGCCAGACCCGCTGATTGGCTCCCACTCCGTGCAGCGGGTGCATGCTCGCACCAACAGTGTATATTGCATGAAATGACGCACAGGTACGTTGTTGAGTGCAATAAAGCCGCCCTGCCGCAGTATATATGCAGTGGGCAGTCTTTAGGTGGTTAAAGTGAACATTATACTATGATTAAAGAAAAAAAAAAGTGTGTGTGTTTTTATATTTATATTTATATATATATATATATATATATATTGTGTGTGTGTGTATGTATATTTGGACACAGGCACAATTTTCATACTCTTGGCTCTGTATGCCACCAGAATAAAATTAAAATGAAACCATCAAAATGAATTTGAGGTGCAGACTTTCAGCTTTAATTCAAGGGATTGAACATAAATATCAAGTACAAATTTTAGGAACTGCAACCATTTTTATAAACAGTCCCCCCCCCATTTTCAGGGGCTCAAATGTGATTATTATTATTATACAAGTTTTATATAGCGCCAACAGTTTGCGTAGCGCTTTACAACATGAGGGCAGACATTACAGTTACATTACAATTTGGTACAAGAGGAATCAGAGGGCCCTGCTCGTTAAAGCTTACAATCCAAAAAGGAAGGGTCAATTGATACAAAAAGTAATAGCTGTGGGGGATGAGCTGATGGAGGAAGTAAAACAGTGTTAGTTAGAAGCAGGATAGGCTTCTTTGAAGAGAAGGGTTTTCAGAGATGGTCTAAAGATGGATAGATTAGGGGACAGGGGGACAGTCGGACAGATCGGGGTAGGGAGTTTCAAAGGATGGGAGAAGCTCTGGAGAAATCCTGGAGGTGAGCATGGGAGCAGTAGACAAGGGAGCTAGAGAGCAGAAGGTCTTGGGATGACTGAAGAGAGCGGCTTGGTTGATATTTTGGGACTAGGTTAGTGATGTAGCTGGGGGCAGAGTTATGGATGGCTTTGTAAATTAGTACTTTGAATTTTATTCGTTGGGTGAGTGGAAGCCAGTGGAGGGATTGGCAGAGAGGGGTGGAGGACACTGAATGGTTGGTAAGGTGGATGAGTCTTGCAGCAGCATTCATTATGGACTGAAGGGGGGATAGCCAAATATAATTGGACAAATAAATATCATAAATAAAATGTTGAATTTTTTTTTTTTTTTTGAGAACCCTTTACTGGCAATGACTGTCTGAAGTCTGGAACCCATAGACATTACCAAAGACTGGGTTTCCTCCTTTCTGATGTTTTGCCAGGCTCTAACTGCAGCGGTCTTCAGTTGTTCTTTGTGGGTCTTTCTGCCTTTAGTTTTTCCTTCAGCAAGTGAAATGCATGCTCAGTTGGGTTGAGATCAGGTGATTGACTCGGCCATTGCAGAATCAATCATTTTCCTTCAAAAGCTCCTGGGTTGCTTTTGCAGTATGTTTTGGATCATTGTCAATCTGTACTCTGAAGCACCGTCCAATCAAATTTGCTGCATTTTGCTGAATCTGGGCTGAGAGTAAATCTCGAAACACTGCAAAATTCATCCGGCTGCTTCTGTCTTCTGTCACATCATCAATAAACACCAATCACCCAGTGCCACTGGAAGCCATGCATGCCCATGCCATCACACTGCCTCCACCATGTTTTACAGATGACGTTGTGTGCTTTGGATCATGAGCTGCTTCAAGCCTTCTCCACACTTTTTTCTTCCCGTCATTCTGGTACAGATTAATCTTAGTTTCATCCATCCAAAGAATGCTTTTCCATAACTGGTCTGACTTTTTTAGATGTTTCTTGGCAAAGTCTAATCTGGCTTTTCTATTCTTCAGGCTTATAAATGGTTTGCACTTTGTGGTGAACCCTCTGTATTTGCTCTCGTGAAGTCTTCTCTTGATTGTAGACTTTGACAATGATACGCCCACCTCCTGGAGAGTGTCCACCACTTGTTGTGAATGGGTTTTTCTTTACCATAATTTACCAAAAATGTAAATATTGCAGAATATACAGCCTCATGCTACATAACTAAGCTCCATTTCATGCTGAATAAACTAAATTATTAATGTATCTTAAATCTAAAACTATCTTTAGATAGATTTTTACTCAAAAGCATTTTATGAAGATAAATTTGATAAAAATAAAAAAAAAAAATCGATTTTAAATAATGAAAAAAAATCTGATTTAAATGAACAAAATCAGATTTTTTTTAATTCATTTTTAATCATTGATTTTTTTATCCACCCTAGTTGGTATGGTCATTTTGGGGTGATGTGCACCATTTCACCTCCAAACATTGTGTGTATTATGGCATCTAAAGAGTTCAGTTTTGGTCTACCAGTTTTTTTACAGGCTTGTCTAAATGTTGTGCAGTAAACTTTAACCGAGCTTCACCGTGCTTTCTTCAGCAATGGAGTCTTGCATGGTCATGAAGGTTGAGTGCATTACTTATTTTTTTTCTTTGAAACAATTGTACCTGCTAATTCCAGGTCTTTCTGAAGTTCTACACAATTCTTCTTGGACAACTCTTCTGATAATTCTTTTCACTTCTCTGTCAGAAATTTTGCAAGAAGCACCTGGAGCACATGGTTTATTGTAAAATTACGTTCTTTTTACTTCCGGATTATGGCCTCAACAGTGCTCACTGGAACATTCAGAATTTCAGAAATCCTCCTGTAACCATCATGAGATGTTTCTTGTGTGATACCTTGGCAATGGGACACCTTTTTATAGGCCATCAGTTGAGACTGAACCAGCTGCTATTAATTTTCACTGGCTAGGTAGAATTTCTTTCTAATTACTGATAGATTTCAGCTGGTGTCTTGGTGAACTTTTTTGGTTTGGTTTCTATGATATGGGGTGCATGGGTTGTTAAGGAAATGTGGTGACAATTTCATGTCAATAGCACCTTTAGAAATATATTTACCTAAAAGAATGGTGATGTGTTCAATACTTATTTTACCCGCTGTGTGTGTATACACATACAGTATCTCACAAAAGTAAGTACACCCCTCACATTTTTGTAAATATTTTATTATAACTTTTCATGTGACAACACTGAAGAAATTACACTTTGCTACAATGTAAAGTAGTGAGTGTACAGCTTGTATAACAGTGTACATTTTTGCATAGACACACACAGCTCAGGAATGCATTAAGGTAAAAAAAACAAAACTGTGATCCAATAAGACAAAATGTAGGTGCCGCTCAGGCAGAGAGGTAAAGCCTAACTAGATTGCTGTGAGTGCAGGCAGGGACAGGGAGCTCATCCTAGCTCCAAGCTGCGGCCACGTTGAAGGAAAAGATCCACAAGCTGCACATCATGAAGCAGACCAATCTGCATGAAGTAAAATGAAGAACAGCCTCAGCCCGGTCTCCATCCAGGCCACGCACCAATGCATTTCTCTCCGTCTATACATGGGGTGGAGCGAACTGTGTTGTGGGCGTGGCTTGGTTGGAGCTGAGGCTGCTATTCATCTCACTTCATGACGTATGGCTTTTGGATCTTTTCCTATGACATTGCTAAAAAAAAAATTCACTTCCCCTGTGTGTGGCACTTTATTCAAATGGATTGTCAACTACTATAGATCAATTATTATTTCTATTGGAAAATAAATCCATCATTTATCAAAGTGTGTTAACTATAATAATGTTTGAACGTTCGGATCGCGTTGTGTTTGGCTGAAAAGCTTGTGTGCACCAAAAGACTGCTGCTTGTGGTATTCATTTAACCAAATGGTCAGCAGATGAGAAGGGCTGCACCAGTAGTCTTCTGATGGCCTTGTAAACAACCACTCATACTTATCATTAATAATATCCCAGTTCAGTGTAAAATAACGTGCCAGGTGCTGGTTCCTTTAATGTCTTCATGTCTCTGAAGTCCTGATTTCCATGAGTACGCTTGTATGGTGCCCTGGGCTGGAGAGGAAGTCGATTTCTGCCATCACTTGGCATCCTTCATAGGAAGAGTTGGCCGTTTTATCAGTTTAGCATCTACAGTACTGAGCTAAAGTGAGCGCCGAGTGAGATTTCTACTCCAGAACCATGAAATGTTTACAACTTGCACTAAGCTTAGTTGTCTGTCTACAGTTGGAATTCCATTTTTGCATTGATTGGGCTTGGAACCGGTATTTTTGACTTATTTTTTTTATTTATTTTTTTTGGTTGCCTTCTACCTGGATTCTGAGACTTCTCCTCCAACCTTATACAGATGACTGAAATACGACTAAGGCCTGGTTTACACTGATGCGCTGTGAATTTGTTCCGTTTTTTGTCCTGTGTGAGGTGTGATTTTTGCTGCGATTTTACTGCGAATTTCAGGAGTTGGACATAGCTGTGATTGATATTCTAGCCAATGGAATCATAATGTAAAAAAAAAGGTGTTAACTTCCTGTGTACTTCCTGGTTTTTGTGCAGAGTAGTGTGGTGGAATTCGCACATATGTGAACCATCAATGTGATTCAAGAACGATTTACATTGATGTCTATGGAGACTCAATTCGCAATGCAGTAAACTCAAGACCCATCGCATTCGTAGAGGAATCGCAGTGCATGTATGTGAACGACCGTCATTGAAAACAATGACTTTAGGGATGACATGCGAATTTAAAGTGTTTTTGACGCATCGCATTTGTTATGAACTCGCATCAGTGTGAACCGGGCCTAAAACTAAAATGGCGTTTTTGTCAATACTATGACTAAAACTGAATCGAAATTTGACGTCAAAATTAACACTGGTCCGCCGTAGTCTGCCATTAGGAAGCCAGTCCAGAGCAGTGATGTGCCATGTAGATGGGAATTGCTTGAAAGTGGCTGGGAGAGATCAGTAGCACTGAGATGGAAGATGATAGATGGGAATGTGGGGGGGGGGTGAAAATTGTATCTTAAGGCCCCTTTAACACCAGCTGTCCAATCAGGTCCATTAAATCCATTTGAATCCTTTGACAACCTGTCAAGTTGTTCACCTGATCAGACGTTCCATTCACCTCTATTGAGTGGCGGCTATCCAATCCGATCCTGTCCGCTGAAACCAGACGGTTGGAGGTCCCTTTTTTTTTTTCATCCATCTGGTGGGTCGGATAAAAACGGACAATCAGTCCATTTTCATCCGATCTCCTCCCCATAGAGGAGAGCGGGACTCTGTCCACCTCCGCTCTGCTCAGTAAGCGGAGACGGACCTGTCATCTGCCTGCTCAGCGGGGATCAGAGGAGTGATCCCACAGAATGGAGACACTCATGTGAAAAGGGCCTAGTAAGCTTCAGAGAGCACAGACAGCGCTGTGGCAGCATTATAATGTCAGGACTAAAGACCTTCCTGATCATAAACAAGAGCATGTTTGTGTCCAGCTGAGAGGAAATCAATACATTACATTAAAGAGTGCTGAGATTTTCTCAGCTGTATCCAGACAGTCTATTATATAGATTTGTGCTCCTCAGTCACTCTGCTTTGCTGTGTCATAAATATACGAGTATCTCTTATGTCACAGTAGAATCTGATGAAGCAAATTTAGTGATGTAGATTAACATTGATAAACAGGCTAGTACTGCAAGTAGGCCCTGCCGGACAGGCCAGGAATGATGACAGTATGATTTAAGTGATTGTAATGATGCTTTACTTACCTGCTCTGTGTGATGATTTGCTAGGGGAGAGCTGATCACAACATTTTTTTTTTTTAACCACTTGCCCTCCATAAGATTTACCCCCCTTCATGACCAGGCCATTTTTAGCGTCACTTCATCAGACAGTACAAAGCATATTACAGCACACATTCAAGAATGACATTTCCTGCAAAGCTAGTTAAAAACACCTGAACATATTCATAAAATACGGGGGTTTGGTCACACTAAATGGTCATATAGTGCTAAGCCCACTTACTGCGACAAAGTACCCCGAATTATCGGACTTCATCGGACAATCGCATGGTCTTGTGACGTTGTATCCAAATACAATTTATGTGTCCCCCCACAAATAGAGCTTTCTGTTGGTGGTATCTGATCACCTCTGGGGTTTTAATTTTTTGTGCTATAAAGAAAAAAAAAATGACAATTTTGAAAACCACTATTTTTTTTACTTTCTACTATTAAAACGCATCCAATGAAAAAAATTTAAAAAATCAAATTTCTTCATCATTTTAGGCCAATATGTATTCCGCTACATATTTTTGGTAAAAACCAAAATCCCAATAAGCGTATATTGGTTTGCGCAAAAGTTATAGCATCCACAAACTTTGGGATATTTTTTATTTATTTACTAGCAATGGCGTTGATCAGCGACTTATAGTGGGACTGCGATATTGCGGTGGGTAAATCGAACACTGACACTTTTTGAGGACCTGCGACACTAATACAGTGATCAGTGCTAAAAAAAAAAAAAAAAAAAATGTACTTTCACTGTACTAATGACACTGGCAGTGGAGGGGTTAACATCAGGGGCAATCAAAGGGTTAAATGTGTACTGTGGGGGAGGTGTTTTTACTAAGGGAAGGCAAAGATCTGTCCCTTTTTTGCAGGATTTAATGGCTTCCATCCTTGGCAGAACGGCAATCTGCCCTGTTTACATAGTGTGTACCGAATAATTGGCAGGTGTTGAGTCTGCAGTACCCCCGTGCCCCAGACCCAGAAGTGTCAGATCATGTACTAAGCACGTGATCTGGCACAGAGCTGCCGCAGTATATGTACGATGGGCGGTCCGCAAGTGGTTAAAGGATAAGTTAACCTTTTTAAAAAAGAAAGAAATAGAATCTTTTTTTTTTTTTTTATAGGTAAAAAAAAGTGCATTTGTTTTTTATTTATTTTTTTTATTTTTAAGGAGTTTGCAGAGCATTGCACGTGCGATCAGCAGCACTGTGATGCTTTGTTCTTAACTACAATTGTATTTTTCTCAATTTTTCAATCAAATTTCTTCAGATTGAGATTACATGGTGGAAACAGGTGTAATCAATAATTTACGATTTGTAAGTGATGATCTTGTCTTCGCTATCCATCAAAATCCACTCTTCTCTGTGTGGCATACCAATCAAATGAGCTGTCCACTATAGATCAATTATTTTTTTCAGAAGAGAAAAGAAATCTCTTCCACCTAACAACTGTACTTTTATTTTCTCCATCAGCTCACCCCCCACAGTTATTACATTTTTGTACCACTTGACCCTCCCTCCTAGATTGTAAACTCTAAGGCCCCTTTCACACTGGGGCGGTGTCGGCGGTAAAGCGCCGCTATTGTAAGCGGCGCTTTACCGTCGGTATTTGGCCGCTAGCCGGGTAGGTTTTACCCCCGCTAGCGGCCGAGAAAGGGTTAAAAACCACCGCAAAGTACTTCTGCAGAGGCGCTTTGCCAGCGGTATAGCCGCACAGTCCCATTGATTTTAATGGGAAGGAGCGGTGTATACACCGCTCCGAAGATGCTGCCAGCAGGACTTTTTTTTTCCGCCCTGCTAGTCCACCGCTCCAGTGTGAAAGCCCTCGGGGCTTTCACACTGGAGAGACAGCAGCAGCACTTTCAGGTCGGTTTGCAGGCGCCATTATTAGCGCAATAGCGCCTGCAAACCGCCCCAGTGTGAAAGGGGCCTAATGAGAAGGGCCCTCTGATTCCTCCTGTATTGTAAGGCAGGCCATACACCGTGCAAATTTCTTTCCTGCAGCCAGGGGTTTCCCCCATCAGCACAGACCATACTGACAAGGGAAACCCTTCCACCGAGCAGTCGTCTGCTCCTGGCATGTGGGGGGGAAGTCACCCCTGCTGGGAGAAGACAGCGATTATCGCTATCGGCTATAGCAGCCACTAGCCATAATCGCAAGAGAATCAAGCAGGCTGGTTATCCCCGAGTTGATTGCTCAACTTGGTACATTCAGCCTGTCCATTAACGGTTCACATCTTGATCGGTTCAGCATTCAAACCCTGTATGGCCGGCCTAACTGTACTGTCTGCCCCCATGTTGTAAAGCGCTGTGCAAACTTTTGGCGCTATATAAATCCTGTATAATAATAATAAAAAATTGAGTGACTACCATTTGAAACACAACCAACTACAATGTGCATTTACACACTTTTTCATGTGCGTTAAAACAGACAAGTGTGGATGCAGCTGTAGACCTTTCTGTAGCACAGGTTACATCTGGTGTGTGACCCTTCCATTGTATTCTACATATTTCTGCTGCAGGGAAATGACAGTTGACTGTATCAGTAAACCCAGATGGGGGATTGCATATCTATGGCAATTAATATTTTCCTTTTGGTATGTTGTGTAGCGCAGGGGCCAACAGACCAACAAGGAACGCTGATATCTGTACAGAGATTTTTAGAAGTCAGCACATCTGTTTGGGAACAAGACGAAATTAGGCACCAGTGTAAATTATTTATGAACGAGGGATTGCCTGCCTCTGGGGGGTTTTTTCATCCCGACATATTCAATAACGTTAAACAGACTAGCAATTAAGAGTTTGTGGTTGTAAATTCCCAAATTAGTAATTGTACTTTCAAGTGTATGTTTTGTGCTTGTGTAGGCAAGCCGTTTTGGACCTGTCACTCCCTATAATTCCCTTTTTGATTCGAGATGTTCCATTTTTGACAAGGGTTGTGCTGCAGCAATGGAATGATAATACTTTTTTGGATCACCTGTAGCGGAAAGCCACCATGAGAAGGGACTCGGGATTGTTCATTTCAGCCACCTATATGGCTTCAAATGTTGAGATCGAGTGACTTTATACTTATCACTATATAATAACTTCATACACCCTTCTTAGATTTTGTTGCATGTTGAAGAAAATGGCAAAAAAGTTTTATTTGTTGCGCATGTTGTACAGTTTGTACTTTGTATAACAGTGTTTCTCAACCTTTTAAAGGGGTTGTAAAGGCAGAAGGTTTTTTTTTATCTTAATGCATTCTATGCATTAAGATAAAAAAACCCTGTGTGTAG